>NC_067401.1:436189817-436452317 GCF_016432865.1 Antechinus flavipes | reverse complement strand
ACTTTGTACCAGACACTGTACTAAAGGCTTTACAGGTATAATCTCATTTGATATTTGCAACACCATGAGGTAAGTGTTGTTATTATTCTCATGTTATACTGGAAAAAACTGAGGCAGATAGAAGTGAAGTGACTTGGTAAGGGTGTCATAGTAAATATCTGAGATCAAAGTTGAATTCTGTCAGTTATTTGAGAACAGGAAATATGTTTAATTTAATTTTGACTCTCCTCTAGGAGTAACTAAGCACAATGTTTTATATAAAACAGGTACTTAATAAATGTCTGCTGATTGAAATATTATGTTAACAAAGAGTTGAAGGACACAATGTTGTATTTTTTTTTTTATGAAGCCATCCAAATATTTGTCTAGTACTTCGTTTCACTGAACATAGGTTATAACATATGTCTAACACTGATATAAGAAAAATAAATTTCCTTTTAGGTCACTTCACTGGAGTTCAATTAGCAATAATCTCTTTATTAACTTTTTTTTCCTCATCACCATCCTAGAAGATTTTCAGAGGTAAGTAGTTATGGTAAAGCATTTTTTGTAAGAATGATTTAACATCCCGCAGCAAGCTGATGTCAGAAGCTTAGCAAAGACTTCTTAAGTGAAAACTATTGTGAATAAATATAATAATAAAAATATGTTTCTCTTATTTCAAGTCTTTACTAGTGATTTTACCATGTGGCTTGCTTCCACTAAGTAGATACAAATGTATTATTTTTGCACAGCCATGCAAGTGAATGAAGTGAAGGCAGTCACTGATTCAGGAAGCTCATAGACCTTAACAAGCATGGACTGAAATAAAATTCAGCAGCAGCACCTCTTGATGGAGCTAGTGCTGAAAAGAGTTAATATTCACTTAATACCAAAACATCCATTTCTTTGGCTATGCTTGGAGTGTGTTTGAGGGGATACAAAGAGTTGACACAGGATTTGGACTTTCTATGGGAGAAGGGAGTCACAGGTTAAGAGCAACTTGGGATGATTTGCCAAAGAAACATGGAATCATAGATTTAAAGCTGGAAGATATTTTAGAAACCATCTCCTTTTAGAGATGAAGAAACAGAGGCTCAGAAAGGTAGAGTAAGCTAGTGTTTGAAGAGGAACTTGGATTCAGGTCCTTATGCTCTCAAAAGGAGTGCCCTTATCTACTTTGGAAAGCTGAAAAGCTCCTAGACTGGAACATATGCAAGAATTCTCTTAATGGTCTTCAAAGTCTTGTGGTAATGTTGAAGAAAACTTAGAATTATTTGTATTCTTTTAATAGTCCCATTGCTGTTTGTATCCTAGTGTTGATTTTTTTTTAAATTGCATCCTAGGCATTCATTACTTTTTCTGTCATGTCATTTATATGACTTGAAGATTCATAGCATCTTTAAAAATAAATAAATAAAAGGAGGCTCTTTAAAAATAAATAAATAAAAGGAGGCAGGATGCTTTCTACTCATGAATCCTTATCGGTATCCAATTCAATTCGATTCAATTCAATTCAATTAAAGAAACATTTGTTAAGCTCTTTCTGTGTAAAATGTATTGTGCTAGATACTGGGGATATAAAAACAAAAGTCTTTGTACTCAAGGAGATTATTGAGCAATCCAATAAGTACACAGATAAACAAATGTAAATAATATGCAAAGCAATTTTGGAGGCAGAAATAACAAATATCAAAGAGGGACAGAAAGGGATAAGGGAATGTGTCATATAGTATATGCATCTAACAAAAACTTAGGTTTCCAAGAAAGGCAAGGACAAGAATCAATCCAAGCATAGAATTGGAAGAAGGAACATTGTGGAAATGGGAAATGGGCCCAGTGTAGATGAAAAGTACCAAGAGCACTGTGTAATGAATTTAACATGAATATTATAAGCCATTGAAGATAAATGAAATGTTTAGGATAGAAAGAATTGATGAAATTTACATCTTTCTGTTGAGTTCATGAAGTTACAATGGTGTTCAACAAGTTATGCTCCAAGTTTACCCTGTTTTTACTGTTGATTTTGGCACAGAATTCCTTCCTTTATTCCTTGAATTTCAGCCATCTCAGTTGCTCAGAGCCACTCACTCATTTCATTCCACTCCATCTGCCATTATATAATGGTTTTCATAGGGAATTTTTATAACTTATCTATTAATTTATAAATTCAACAAATATTCGTCAATAGATCAAGCATCTATGATTTCATTATTGTGGAAACTCCTTCCACCAATGCAGACTTTAGTTTATCCATAGTTTAGTTGAAAAAAGTCTTAGAAGGTTGCCTGACACTGTGGAAGAAAAGCAATTTCTCCAGAGTCACAGAGCTAGTCAGTATAAGGATTTGAACTTAGGTCTCTAGAACACCAAATCTCATACTCTATACATTAAGTTATGCTATGTCTAATTTACGAATTGACTACAATAATAATGTAAACAACTCATTTTGGGTAATGTTAATACTTTCAAAGCACTTATCTCACAGTACCTCTAAAGCAGGAGGTACAGTATTATACAGATAGTATATATTAAAGCTGTCACTCAATCTAGGATCTTATGATTATAAGAGAAACCCGTTCTATCATGCTGTGCTTTCTTCTTCACAGAAGTTTTTATAATTAGTACTTAGAAAATTGCATAAGATACACGTGTTTCACCTAATGGAATCTAGAAAGGGAATACAACATATATGACATAACTAACAATTATAAAAAATAAAATATCAAATGCAGAATAGGAGTGAAAGCAAGATTTTCTGTATTTTTTTAATTATTAAACCTTTTTATTTACAAAGCATATGCATGGGTAATTTTTCCAATATTGACCCTTGCATAACCTTTTGTTCCATATTTCCCTCTCCTTGCCTCCACCCCCTCCCCTATCTGGCAAGTAGCCTAGTACATGTTAAATATGTTAAAATATATATTAGATCCAATATATGTATACATATTTATACAGTTGTCTTGCTTCACAAGGAAAAATGAATCAAGAAGAAAAAACTGAGAAAGAAAACAAAATGTAAGCAAACAACAACACAAAGAGTGAAAATGCTATGTTGTGGTCCACACTCAGTTCCCACAGGGAACTCTCTCTGGGTATAGATGACTCTCTTCATCACTACACAAGTGTAAGTTATTTGAATCAACTCAATGTTGAAGAGAGCCACTTCCATCAGAATTGATTGTCATATAGTCTTGTTGTTGGCAGGTAAAATTATCTCCTGGTTCTGCTCATTTCACTTAGCAGCAGTTCATGTAGGTTTCTCCAAGCCTCTCTGAAATCATCCTGCTGGTTGTTTCTTACAGAACAATAGTATTCCTTGGCATTCATATACCATAATTTATTCAGCCATTCTCCAATTGATGGGCATGCACTCAGTTTCCAGTTTCTTGCCAGTACAAAGAGGGCTGCCACAAACATTTTTACACATGTGGGTCCCTTTTCCTCCTTTAAGATCTTTTTGGGATATAATCCCTTTAGAAACATTGCTGGATCAAAGGGTATGCACAGTTTGATAATGTTTTCAGCATAGTTCCAAACTGCCCTCCAGAATTAGATCAGTTCAATGTTCTACCAACAATGTTTCAGTGTACCAGTTTTCCCACATTCCCTCCAACATCCCTCATTATCTTTTCTTGTCATCTTAGCCAACCTGACAGGTGTGTAGTGGTATCTCAGAGTTGTCTTAATTTGCATTTTTCTGATCAATAATGATTTGGAGCATATTTTCATACGACTAGAAATAGTTTAAATTTTTTCATTTGAAAATTGTCTGTTCATATCCTTTGATCATTTATCAATTGGAGAAAGGCTTGAATTCTTATAAAGTTGAGTAAATTTTTTTATATATTTTCAAAATGATGCCTTTATCAGAACCTTTGAATATAAAAGATGTTTTCCCAGTTTATTGTTTCCCTTCTAATCTTGTCTGAATTGGTTTTGTTTGTATAAAATGTTTTAACTTAATATAATCAAAATTATCTATTTTGTGATCAATAATGATCTCTAGTTCTTCTTTGGTCACAAATTCTTTCTTCCTCCACAGATCTGAGAGGTAAACTATTCTATGGTCTTCTAATTTGTTTATAATATCATTCTTTATGTCTAGATCATGAACCCATTTCGATCTTATCTTGGTATAAAGTGTTAGGTATGGGTCTATATCTACTTTCTGCTACCATGTTTCCCCGATAATAAGCCCTCCCCCAAAAATAAGCCCTATTGAGATTGCTACTGTGGTGAAGGTGATCCCCTGCGCTACACTATATTACGGTACCCTCTGTATTCACCGTCCCCTCCTCCCCACCCCCACCCCCGTGAAACTCACGCCGTGCTCCAAGCTGCATCCAATCAGAGCTGCAGCAGTGAGCACGTCATCCTGTTCTTCCCCAGTGATTTTTTTTTAATAACTTTTTATTGATAGAACCCATGCCAGGGTAATTTTTTACAGCATTATTTCTTGCACTCACTTCTGTTCCGATTTTTCCCCTCCCTCCCTTCCTCCATCCCCTCCCCCAGATGGCAAGTAGTCCTTTACATGTTGAATAGGTTACAGTATATCCTAGATACAATATATGTGTGTAGAACCAAACAGTTTTCTTGTTGCACAGGGAGAATTGAATTCAGAAGGTATAAATAACCAGGGAAGAAAAACAAAAATGCAAATAGTTTATATTCATTTCCCAGTGTTCTTTCTTTGGGTGTAGCTGCTTCTGTCCATCTTTGATCAATTGAAACTGATTTGCTTGGTGGCACCATTGAGAGCAGTGCCGCAGAGGAGAGCTGAGGCAGGACAACATAAAAATCTGGTATGTAAGCAGGAATGAGGGGGCATGATGGAGGATAAAAGGGGCATGATGGAGGATAAAAGAAGAACTCAGGGGGCATGATGGAGGATAAAAGAAGAAATCAGGGGGCATCATGAAGGATAGAAGGAGCACTCAGGGAGCATAATGGGGTTAAAACATTATTGAGGAGCATGATGGAGTGAAAAGAAGGACTGATGGTCATAATTTTATTATTCTGTCTGTCTTGACCCCCAGATATGAGTACAAAAAGGAAGAGCTATACTTTGAGTACAAGAAAGCAATTGTAGAGGAGTCACATGGCAAGAATCTTGCAGTTTTCTGTAAAGAAAAATTTTTGGATCTTTTAATGGTCAGAAAATGGAGAGCAGATTATAATAACCTCAATCAACAGGTGGATGAGGGAAAAGGGGAAAAGCGCAGGTCTGGATCAGGTCGGCAACCCTTATATCCTGACTTGGAGATCCTCATTGGTGAATGGATTGCTGACAGGAGAGCAAAGGCCTTGGTTGTGCACAGGGCTGATATTCAAGCATTTGCCCTTTCAATGACACCAGAGTTTGAAATGTTCTCAGAAAGATTCAAACCATCACAACACTGGTTGGACGGTTTCCTTCAACGGTATGAACTGTCCCTAAGAAGATCAACAATACTGTTTAAGCTGGAAGATGCTGAAGTTATTAAACGTGCACTTGCATTCAAGTCCTTTATTGATAGGATCGACATTTCCAAGTACCAAACCTGCAATATGATTGCTATGGATGAAACTGTAGTGTTTATGGGACAAGGATCTCAAGCAAGAATTCATCACAGGGGTGCAACGTCCATCTACATTCCCACCACTGGCTATGAAAGTGCACGGGTCACCTGTGTTTTGGCAATTCGTTTGGATAGAAAGAAAGCCACACCTCTAATCATCAGTAAGGGCAAGAAAGATAAGATTGAATGTGTATCAGGCATTTACATTCTTGAAACCGAAAAAGGCTGGTGTACATGAGCTGTTATAAGAAAGTGGGTTGATTTAATGCTGCCACTTGTTATGCGAGGTAACCAAAGAGGTCTGATAATCTGGGATTCAGCCAGCACTCACCACGCTAAAGAAATGAAGAACTTCCTTGCAGAGAAAAGAATAGATCAAGTAACGATTCCTGCAGGAATGACTGCCTATCTCCATACCCTTGATATTGCAATAAACAAGCCATTCAAGGACCATTTGTGCATGGAAGTCAATGACTACATTGAAAATAGAATGGAAAGAAATCAGCGTGGAAACTTTGTGAAGGCCTGTCTGCAAGAAGTCGTGACTTGGGTGAAGAAGTCATGGGATAAAATTACTGACAGCTGTGTCACCAAGGCACTGCAAGCAGGTTACCTGGACAAGACATGTTCATTTAAAGAGAGCTATATTGCTGGACATGACAGATTGGGTCCACTTCTTCTGAAGGAAATAGAGGCGCAAGACATCCAGGATGGAATTCTGGGTATGGACACTTATGACGATGTTGTTGAAGAAGTTGACATGATCATTATTGAATAAAGGTACTTTTTTTTGTTCACATTTACCTATTTATTAAAATTGCTGTCAATGTTCATTAAAATAAGCCCTTTTCTGAAAATAAGCCCTCTAGTGTTTTACTGTCCAAAAAAAAATTAATAAGACAGTGTCTTATTATCGGGAAAACATGGTATACTAGTTTCCAATTTTCCCAGCAGTTTTTGTCAAATAGTGAATTCTTATCCCAAAAGCTGGGGTCTTTGGGTTTGTCAAATACTAGATTGCTATAGTTATTAACTATTTTGTCTTGTGAACCTAACCTATTCTACTGATCAATTAGTCTATTTCTTAGCCAGGACCAAATGGTTTTGATGACCCCTGCTTTATAATACAGTTTTAGATCTGGTACAGTTAGGTTACCTTCATTTGCTTTTTTCTTCATTAATTCCTTTGAAATTCTTACCCTTGAGACTTCCGGCCAAGATGGCGGAGAGGAAGCACACTGCTGTGTAACCTCTGCGTTTTTCTCTCACTATCCATTTCATTTCATGCCTCTGAATTAATGCTCGACTGAAAAAAAACATACAACTAGTTACCAAGAGAAGCCATCCTTGAGACTCGTCAGGAAAGGTCTGTTTTTGCGCAAGGGCGGGGACGGTTATTAGCTCAGAAGCAGCCTGCGGGCAGCAGCGACAGCGAGAGCACGGAAAGCGGCTCTGAGCCGAGCAGAGCGGAGAGGGGGTGGGGTGTGATCGCAGCCGTCTCTTTCGGGAGAGCTTCGCTACAGGACTGGATACTTTGCTCCGGCAGCAAGTCAGCAGCCCAGCAGAGAAGCTAAAAACACCAAGGGTGAAGAATACAACCCCAAACAGCTGGAGTCTCTCGGGACCTGGCCACCCCTCCCCCACAGTGTCTCAGCACGCTCTCGGATCTCAGAGCGCAGGCGCAGCACAGTCCTGCTAGTGCCTCACTGTTACCCTGCCCCTCCCCCAAAGAAAGCAGCTCCATTCAAGGGTTTTTTTCTTCTGTTTGTCTTTGATTATTAGACAGAATGAGTAAGAAACTGAAAAAGACTTTAACCCTTGACAGCTTCTATACAGATAAAGAGCAGATTCCAAATCCTGAGGAGACTAAAAACAAACAGTCCCCAGGTAAATCCCCAAAGGAGGAGATCATATGTTCCTCAGCACAGATGAATCTCATGGAGGAAATTAAAAAGGCTCTCACAAGAGAGCTAGAAGAAAAATGGGAAAAGCAGAGTGAGGCTTGGCAAAAGGAGAAGGAGGCTTGGGAAAAGGAGAGGGAGGCTTGGCAAAAGAGCCTGGAGAAGTCAGTTAAAGAGAGAGTGGATAAAGAAACCAAATCCTTGAAAAATAGGATTGGTGAACTAGAAACAGAAAATAGCTCTCTAAAAAACAAAATTGGCGAAATGGAAAAAAATTCCACAGAACAAAAGAACTCAATTGGACAATTAGAAAAAGATTTTTAAAAAGTGAGTGAAGAGAATACTTCACTGAAAATCAGAATTGAACAAGTGGAATTGAATGACTCGAGGAGACAAGAAGAATCAGTCAAGCAAATCCAAAAAAATCAATCAATGGAAAAGAATGTGAAATACCTTCTGGGGAAGACAACAGACCTGGAAAACAGATCCAGGAGAGACAATTTGAGAATCAGCGGACTCCCAGAAAAGTATGATGAAAAAAAGAGCCTGGACACTATTTTCCAGGAAATTATCAAAGAGAACTGCCCAGAAGTCATAGAAACAGAGGGTAAAATAGACATTGAAAGAATTCATCGATCCCCTACTGAAAGGGATCCTAAAATCAAAACACCAAGAAATATAGTGGCCAAATGCCAAAACCCTCAGACGAAGGAAAAAATACTGCAAGCAGCTAGAAAAACCCAATTCAAGTATCGAGGAGCCACAATAAGGATCTGGCAGCATCCACACTAAAAGATCGAAGGGCCTGGAATATGATATTCCGAAAGGCTAAGGAACTTGGGATGCAACCAAAAATAACTTACCCAGCGAGAATGAGCATCTTTTTCCAGGGAAGAAGATGAACATTCAACAAAGTAAGCGAATTTCACCTATTTTTGATGAAAAAGCCAGAACTTAACAAAAAATTTGATCTACAAGTACAGAACTCAAGAGAAATCTAAAAAGGTAAAGATTAATCTTGGGAACTATATTTCGGCTATAAAGATGTATAAAGAATACAGATATACCTTGTTCTAGAAACTAGATGTAGAAAGGACATTGTACCAGAAAAAGGGGAAAGTGGGGGTACTACATTTCCTGAAGAGGCATAGGAAACCTATTATATCTGAGAGAAAGAATGGAGAGGGATGAATATAGTGAGTATTTTACTGCGTTCAGAATTGGCTTTAAGAGAAAAATTTTAGACATATTCAATCTATGGTGAAACTTCTCCCACCTCATTGAAAAGTGAGAAGGGAAAAGTGAAAAGGGAAGGAATAAGCTAAGTGGAAGGGAATACGGTAACTGGGAGGGAAAGGAGTAAGATAGGGGGAAGAACTCTAAGGGCGGGGGAGGGATACTAAAAAAGGGAGAGCTGTGAGAAGCAAGTGGTGCTCACAAGCTTAATACTGGGAAGGGGGGTAAAGGGGTAAGAAGGGAGAAAAGTACAAACCAGGGTTAACAAGATGGCAAGTAATACAGAATTGGTCATTTTAACCATAAATGTGAACGGAGTAAACTCCTCCATAAAGAGGAAGCGGTTAGCAGAATGGATTAAAAGCCAGAATCCTACAATATGTTGTTTACAGGAAACACACCTGAAGTAGGGAGATACATGCAGGTTAAAGGTAAAAGGTTGGAGCAAAATCTATTATGCTTCAGGTGAAGTCAAAAAAACAGGGGTAGCCATCCTGATCTCAGATCAAGCTAAAGCAAAAATTGATCTAATCAAAAGAGATAAGGAAGGGCACTATATCTTGCTAAAGGGTAGAATGAATAATGAAGCAGTATCTATATTAAACATATATGCACCAAGTGGGGTAGCATCTAAATTCTTAAAAGAGAAATTAAGAGAGCTGCAAGAAGAAATAGACAGCAAAACTGTAATAGTGGGAGATCTCAACCTTGCACTCTCAGAATTAGATAAATCAAACCACAAAATAAACAAGAAAGAAGTCAAAGAGATAAATAGAATACTAGGAAAATTAGATATGATAGATCTCTGGAGAAAATGTAATGGGGACAGAAAGGAATACACCTTCTTTTCAGCAGTTCATGGAACTTATACAAAAATTGACCATATATTAGGACATAAAAACCTCAAACTCAAATGCAGTAAGGCAGAAATAGTGAATGCATCCTTTTCAGACCACGATGCATTGAAAATTACATTCAATAAAAAGCCAGGGGAAAGTAGACCAAAAAATAATTGGAAACTAAATAATCTCATACTAAAGAATGATTGGGTAAAACAGCAAATTATAGACATAATTAATAACTTCATCCAAGAAAATGATAATAATGAGACATCATACCAAAATGTATGGGATGCAGCCAAAGCGGTAATAAGGGGAAATCTCATATCTCTAGAGGCCTATTTGTATAAAATAGAGAAAGAGAAGGTCAATGAATTGGGCTTGCAACTAAAAATGCTAGAAAAGGAACAAATTAAAAACCCCCAGTCAAACACTAAACTTGAAATTCTAAAAATAAAAGGAGAGATCAATAAAATTGAAAGTAAAAAAACTATTGAATTAATTAATAAAACTAAGAGTTGGTTCTATGAAAAAACCAACAAAATAGACAAACCCTTAGTAAATCTGATTTAAAAAAGGAAAGAGGAAAATCAAATTGTTAGTCTTAAAAATGAAAAGGGAGAACTCGCCACTAACGAAGAGGAAATTAGAGCAATAATTAGGAGCTACTTTGCCCAACTTTACACCAATAAATTCGACAACTTAAATGAAATGGAAGAATACCTCCAAAAATATAGCTTGCCTAAACTAACAGAGGAGGAAGTAAATATCCTAAACACTGCCATCTCAGAAAAAGAAATAGAACAAACTATCAATCAACTCCCTAAGAAAAAATCCCCAGGACCAGATGGATTTACATCTGAATTCTATCAAACATTTAAAGATCAATTAACTCCAATGCTAAATAAACTATTTGAAAAAGTAGGGATTGAAGGAGTCCTACCAAACTCCTTTTATGACACAGACATGGTACTGATACCTAAACCAGGTAGGCTGAAAACAGAGAAAGAAAATTATAGACCAATCTCCCTAATGAATATTGATGCTAAAATCTTAAATAAAATATTAGCAAAAAGACTACAGAAAATCATCCCCAGGATAATACACTATGACCAAGTAGGATTTATACCAGGAATGCAGGGCTGGTTCAATATTAGGAAAACTATTAACATAATTGACTATATCAATAACCAACCAAACAAAAACTATATGATCATCTCAATAGATGCAGAAAAAACATTTGATAAAATCCAACAGCCATTCCTAATAAAAACACTTGAGAGCATAGGAATAAAAGGACTTTTCCTTAAAATAGTCAGGAGCATATATTTAAAACCTTCAGTAAGCATCATATGCAATGGGGAAAAACTGGAACCTTTCCCAGTAAGATCTGGAGTGAAGCAAGGTTGCCCAATATCACCATTATTATTCAATATTGTATTAGAAACACTAGCCTCTGCAATAAGAGTCAAGAAAGAGATTAAAGGAATTAGAGTAGGCAATGAGGAAACCAAACTATCACTCTTTGCAGATGATATGATGGTATACATAGAGAACCCCAGAGATTCTACTAAAAAGCTATTAGAAATAATTCATAATTTTAGCAAAGTAGCTGGCTACAAAATAAATCCCCACAAATCCTCAGCATTCTTATACACCACCAACAAAATCCAAGAGCAAGAGATACAAAGAGAAATTCCATTCAAAATAACTGTTGATAGCATAAAATATTTGGGAATCTACCTACCAAAGGAAAGTCAGGAATTATATGAGCAAAATTACAAAAAAGTTTCCACACAAATAAAGTCAGACTTAAATAATTGGAAAAATATTAAGTGCTATTGGATAGGCCGAGCGAATATAATAAAGATGACAATACTCCCTAAACTAATCTATTTATTTAGTGCTATACCAATCAGACTTCCAAGAAAATATTTTAATGATTTAGAAAAAATAACAACAAAATTCATATGGAACAATAAAAAGTCGACAATCTCAAGGGAATTAATGAAAAAAAAATCAAATGAAGGTGGTCTAGCTGTACTAGATCTAAAATTATATTATAAAGCAGCAGTCACCAAAACCATTTGGTATTGGCTAAGAAATAGATTAGTTGATCAGTGGAAAAGGTTAGGTTCACAAGACAGAGTAGTCAACTATAGCAATCTAGTGTTTGACAAACCCAAAGATTCTAACTTTTGGGATAAGATTTCATTATTTGATAAAAACTGCTGGGGTAACTGGAAATTAGTATGGCAGAAATTAGGCAAGGACCCACACTTAACACCATATACCAAGATAAAATCAAAATGGGTCCATGACCTAGGCATAAAGAATGAGATTATAAATAAATTAGAGGAACATAGGATAGTTTATCTCTCAGACTTGTGGAGGAGAAAGACATTTGTGACCAAAGATGAACTAGAGACCATTACCAATCACAAAATTGAAAATTTTGATTATATCAAATTAAAAAGCCTTTGTACAAACAGAACGAATGCAAACAAGATTAGTAGGGAAGCAACAAACTGGGAAAACATCTTTACAATTAAAGGTTCTGATAAAGGCCTCATTTCCAAAATATATAGAGAACTGACTCAAATTTATAAAAAATCAAGCCATTCTCCAATTGATAAATGGTCAAAGGATATGAACAGACAATTTTCAGATGATGAAATTGAAACTATTACCACTCACATGAAAGAGTGTTCCAAATCACTATTGATCAGAGAAATGCAAATTAAGACAACTCTGAGATATTACTACACACCTGTCAGATTGACTAAGATGACAGGAAAAAATAATGATGAATGTTGGAGGGGATGCGGGAAAACGGGGACACTGATGCATTGTTGGTGGAGTTGTGAACGAATCCAACCATTCTGGAGAGCAATCTGGAATTATGCCCAAAAAGTTATCGAACTGTGCATACCCTTTGATCCAGCAGTGTTTCTATTGGGCTTATATCCCCAAGAAATACTAAAGAAGGGAAAGGGACCTGTATGTGCCAAAATGTTTGTAGCAGCCCTATTTGTAGTGGCTAGAAACTGGAAAATGAATGGATGTCCATCAATTGGAGAATGGCTGGGTAAATTGTGGTATATGAATGTTATGGAATATTATTGCTCTGTAAGGAATGACCAGCAGGATGAATACAGAGAGGCTTGGAGAGACCTACATGGACTGATGCTAAGTGAGATGAGCAGAACCAGGAGATCATTATACACTTCGACAATGATATTGTATGAGGATGTATTCTGATGGAAGTGGATTTCTATGACAAAGAGACCTAACTGAGTTTCAATGGATAAATGATGGACAGAGACAGCTACACCCAGAGAAGGAACACTGGGAAACGAATGTGAACTATTTGCATTCTTGATTTTCTTCCCGAGTTATTTTTACCTTCTGAATCCAATTCTCCCTGTGCAACAGGAGAACTGTTCAGTTCTGCAAATATGTATTATATCTAGGATATACTGCAACATACTTAACATATATAGGACTACTTGCCATCTTGGGGGGGGGGGGTGGAGGGAGGGAGGGGAAAAAAAGAAACATAAGCGAGTGCAAGGAATAATGTTGTAAAAAATTACCCTGGCATGGATTCTGTCAATACAAAGTTATTATTAAATAAAATAAAATTTAAATTAAAAAAAAAAAAAAGAAATTCTTACCCTTTTCTTCTTCCAGATGAATATTGTTGTTGTTTTTTTCTAGTTCAGTAAAATAGTTTCTTGGAAGTTTGATTGGTACAGCACTAAACAAATAGATTAGTTTAAGGAGTATTGTCTTTTTTATTAGATTCACTAGACTTTTCCCTGAACACTTGATATTTTTCCAGTTGTTTAGATCTTTATTTATGTGGAAAGTGTTTTGTAATTTTGCTTATATAGTTCCCGACTTTCCTTTGGCAAATAAATTCTCAAATATTTTATATTTTCAACAGCTATTTTAAACTGGAATTTCTCTTTGTATCTCTTGCTGTTGGATTTTGCTAGTGATATATAAAAATGCTGATGGTTTATGTGGATTTATGTTGTATCCTGAAACTTTGCTAAAGTTATGGATTATTTCCAATAGCTTTTTAGTTGATTCTCTGGGGCTGTCTAACTATACCATTATATCATCTGCAAAGAGTGCTAATTTGGTTTCCTCATTATCTACTCTAATTCTTTAATCTCTTTTTCTTCTCTTAATGCTAAGGCTAGCATTTCTAATACAATACTGAATAGCAATGGTGATAGTGGGCAACCTTGTTTCATTCCTGATCTTATTGGGAGTGGTTCCAGTTTAATCCCCATTACATATTATGCTTACTGATGGTTTTGAATAGATGCTACTATTTTAAGGAAAAGTCCATTTATTCTTATATTCTCCAGTGTTTTTAATAGGAATGGGTGTTAGATTTTATGAAATGATTTTTTTCTGCATCTATTGAGATAATCATATGGTTTTTGTTAATTTGGCTATTGATATAGTCAATTATGCTAGTAGTTTTCCTAGTATTGAACTAGCCTTGCATTTCTGGAATAAATTCTATTTGGTCATGGTGTATTATCCTGAGGATGATTATCTGTAATCTCTTTGCTAATATTTTAAGATTTTTGCATTAATATTCATTAAAGAGATCTATTTCTCTGTTTTTGTCCAGGTATCAGCACCATGTCTGTGTCATAAAAGGAATTTGGTAGGAGTCCTTCATTCCTTATTTTTTTTTCCAAACAGCTTATATATTATTGGAAATAATTGCTCTTTGAAGTTTTGGTAGAATTCACATGTAAATCCATTTTGTACTGGGGATTTTTTCTTAGAGAGTTGATTAATAACTTGTTCTATTTCTTTTTCTAAAATGGGACTATTTAAGTAATTTATTTCCTCTTCTGTTTATCTGGACAATCAATTTTTTGTAGGCATTCCTCTATTTCATTTAGGTTGTCAAATTTATTGGCATAAAATTGATAATTTCTCTAGTTTCCTCTTCATTGGTGGATAGTTCTCCCTTTTCATTTTTCAGACCAACAATTTGATTTTCCTCTTTCCTTTTTCTAATTAAATTAACTAAAGGCTTATCTATTTTGTTGGGTTTTTAATAAAACCAACTCTTAGTTTTATTTATTAATCCAATAGTTTTTTTTTAACTTTAAATTTTACTAATCTCTCCTTTTATTTTGAGAATTTCAAGTTTGTTCTTCTCTTTCACCATAGAAGCTGTCTATAATGAGAGTCCTCTTTACTTTTTCACTCATTCAAAAAAAAGTTAAGGTCTGCCTTTAGGAAAACCTCTAAAAGGTTTTCCAAGTGGCTGAATATGCACTGGGTTGTGTCAGTGCTGATTTATTCCCGGTGCTAGGTGGACATGGCCAGGTCATGTGAGATTCTGGCATTTTGAGGGTCACTCTTGATCTTTTGTGTTTGTGTTGGATGTTTTATAACTTCTCTGCTGATCTACTGGCGTACAACCAGGACAGAATGGCCAACAGTGCTGTAGATTCCTGTAGATTCCTCCCCCTAGATTCTCTGCCACTCAGAGTCTCTGCACTACCCTGTGGCGTCTGAACCACCCTGTGGAGTCCATACCACCAATGGAGTCTACACCACTCCAGGACTCTGCACTGTCTGTGCTGGTGTTTGTACTCAGCTGCTTGTGCTGACTGCCTCCCTCCTGTTTCCAATTGAAACAGACCTTTTCTGGTGATTATCTTCTGCTAATAATTTGTTGCACTCCCAGTATTTGTGAGTTCTGCCAACCCAGAGCTAACTCAGAGGCTGGATTTTGTAATTAGTGTGAGAGTTGTAGAAAAGATCAGAGAGAAACATGTGTTGTCTCCACCATCTTGGCTCTGCCCCTCCCAAGATTTTCTTTTATGTGAGTTTGAGAGAATAGAACTCATGATCAAATTGGATAATCAAAAACGGCTTCTTATTGGAAGAAGAATTTGACTGAAACTTTTTAAATTATTTCTATCTATCCTATCTTTATTAAAATATATCATTAGGATCAAAATGACATGTAGGCAGGGTAGTAGAAGCTAAGTGTCTAACTACTGAAGAATAACTGAATGAATTATTATAGACATACTAGGATAAAGTTGAACATGAGTTGAACAAAACTAAGGATCATGGGAAATGGAATAAGAATTAATTACAAGCAAGATGAACAAGTTGTGCAAAGGTACATTAGAAAGAGATGGAATATAGATTTGAAGGACTGGAAAATAGTCCATTTTGATTGGAATATAGCATGTTTGTAGAGAAGTAATGGGAAATATGTCCAAAAAGGTAATTGGGAACTGGATTGGGAAAGACTCTTCCTGGCTGAAGAGTCTGTATATTAGCAAATAGAGAAAGTTATTGAGAAAGGGAACCTTTGCCTTATCAATATCAATATGGTAGCTGCATGGGGGCTATTTTAGAGAGAGAAGAAATAGGATGAAAAGCAGTAATCAGGAGGCTGTTGCAGTCCAAAAGAGAAATAAAGAGAGGTAGTTTGATATAGTGGGTAGAACTTTGGATTTGGAGTTAAGAAAATCTGGGTTCAAGTCCTATTTACTCAGTATTTAGTGATGATAAATTATTTAATAACCTTGGCCTTGGGTTTTTTACCTGTAACATGAAGGGATTGAAAATGTTGAAATCTAAATTTCCTCCAGATAATAAACTATAGAGAATTGGTCCTGTGATCAAAGATGGATGTAAAAGGTACTATGGAGGGAGAATCAGCAAAACTAAATAACTAACTGTTGGAATCCTTACTAACTGCTAAGTAATTAGAGTTGATCTAATCTTACAAGAAGTTGTTTTGGCCAGAACCTGAAACAAGGTACTAAGTAGAACTAATCAAGACAAGGCTTGTGTTCCCACCTTTACTCATTGGAGTCCACAAGTATGCTAGCTTCACAAAGTACACTTTCTAACTTCAAGAGAGTCCACACCTTAAAGCTCTTTGGGCCAGAGAGCACTATGGGAGAAAACCCATAATCCCATTCTTTCAGAAGGTTCACATATAAGGCGAGACAGCCATTCCAGAATACATTTTTTTTTCCTCTTGACTGGCTGATCGCGCTGGACTCGAGGGGAACGACTCTGGTGCAGAGAACACTTTTGACGGATTTCAGTGGAGCTACGCCAGAAGCCCTCTCTCCGTGGCAAGTTGGTGGCTGGGCTCCCCAGAAGGAGATAAGAGAGACCTTCCATCTCTGTCTTGGTTGGAGGCAGAAGAAAGCAGAGGCAGAGGCTGAAGGACAGAACCTTTGGATTTGGAGACATCCGAAGGGCTCCAAGCCTCTAAACCGGCTGTGCTTTGAGAAGAACAAACTCCAACATTCAAACTCTAACAACTAACCAACTACTAGATGAGAGAGAAAAAATGTAAGACTAACTGAAATTTCAAATAATGATGACCAAAAAGAAAATGAATCCTTCACCAGAAATATGGGATTTTGGAGGAAGACAGAGTTTAAGAATATAAAAACCAAAACTTTAAATCAAGAATATTATCTAGTCCAACCATATAATTTTACAGATGAGAAACTTTGAAGCTCAGGGAGGCTATGATTTGCCCAGGTTCATTGAAGTGATAATTAAATGAACCAGGGTTGAAAGTTCAATCAAGCAACCTTCAAGTATACTACTAATGACTGGAATTCAAGGTTTAAAGTGCTCCTGAGAAAATATGATAGAGATATCCAAAAGACAATGGTGATGTGGGTCTGGAGTTGAGTAGCCAGACTCGGAATACGGAAATGTGAAAATAGAAACAGAGCCTGAAAACTTCAGAAATTTCCCCCTGAATACAAAGCTAATAAATGTTAAAGGTGGGATTCAAATCCAGATTTGCATGGAACAGTTCAGGTAAAGGAAATGTGAACTTTTATATTTGCATTCCAATCTGTTATCCAAAAGACAAGCATATAATTTAAGGATGCTAGAATTTACATAGTATAAATTACAGATTTAAAAAAAAAAAAAACAACCATTTAACATTGGGGAATTGAACTGGATTGTCTTTAAGGTCCTTTCAAGCTACAAATGTGCCATCAAAGCAGGAACTATGTCTTGCTTCATTTTGTATCTTTGGCACTAAATAGAGAGCACAGAATAGATTAGATACTTAATAAATGTTTATTGACTGATTGACTACTCTTTTAAAGTTGCAGGATATTACTTTTCCTTTTGTTCTCCATTCTTCCTCCATCTTCCCAAACACACCCCCGACTATAAGATCAAGTTTCTGCTTCACAAAATACTAACTTAAAACGTATTTTTACAAACCAAAGTTATAACCATATTTACTTAACTTGCTAAAAAGATTAGACACTTGGAGGGAAAGTTCAAATAGAAAATATACTATATAAAGTATATTTTACAAGGTAAATTGAAAAGGAAGAAGTAATAAGGAAAAAAGTAAACCTTAAATTGGTGAGATTGGTACAGTAGATTGAGGAAAGATCACTGCCAGATAGATTTGTTGTGAGCAAATGTAAGTAGGTGGTTATATATGAAGCTTTTCCATTTCAACAAACTTTCACCACTGTAATCCCTAAATCCAAAGTAATCTTTTGTAAAGTACAGGGATACTTAAAAGCTCAAATGAGAATTAACTTCCTGGTGGACAAAGTAGACCACTCTGTGAAAACAGATTTCTAACCTGGAACTAAAGGTGACTGCTTTAAGATAGATGTGGATAGACAAGTATAAAGACATTATTAAAAACAAAAACAAAACAAAACAAACCAAAACAAAACAAAACAAAAAAACCTTTAAATTTGAGTAAGTGGGAAGAAAAGTGACAGTACTGTAATTTTAATTAATGGACACCCACATTCTTATAGTCTGAGTCAAAAAAAAAAAAAATCCCAATAACAGTAAGAGAGGGTAAGCCATTTTATTTTCTCATTTAGAGTCACATTTCATTTTCTTCAGATAAATTCACCAGAATTTGGAGGTTTTCCTACCTCTTTAAAGATTTTCCTCTTCTTTTTACTTTTTATTTTGCAGCTTCTTCTTTGAATTCAGTTTCTTTCACGAGGCAAACAGATCCTAGTCTCTCTGTTAAGCCTGACCTTTCAATGACTTCCTATTACCCCTGCTGGGAGAGTTACTTTGTATCCAAATCCCCAATTTGCTTCCTCTCCCTTTACAGATGATGTCTTGAAAAATTCAGGAATACTCCCAACAACTCCTGTGTTGCCTGTTGCTTTCAATCTTTCCTGTGAATGATCATTCTTACTCTTACATTCTTTATTTTCTTGATAGTATCCAATACAATATAAATATAAATTGGGTATGTATATGTGTATGAATATTTATATGACTCTCAAAGTATAGCCAATTTAATATACTTTTCATGTACATGTATCTATTTATACACATATATATATATATGTGTGTGTATGTATATGTGAATTGTGAGTATATATGTGTGTATGTATGTATGCGTATGTATTTGTATAGAGTCAGAGTTTGTTTTGAAAATGTAAATTTGTTCCAATGTGACTGATTTATTAGGAAACATCTTGAGCATATTTCAAGTTTGTCTCTGCCAGATTTCTTCCATAAGAAATAGCAAGTGAATGCAAAAAATTGTACAATATCAAAATAGCTCACAATCTGTATCCTTTCCAATGTCGACAGGAGAACTTCAGGTCTTTCTGAAGAAAAGGTCCATATTTATCATAGATCTGGTGTTGTAGTCAGAGAAGGGCTGATCTATACCCCCAACCTCACCATGATACATACAGATAAATGCATACATATATACATATACACACATACACACGAACCTCGTTGGGCACTTACCCAATTTATTCCTATATACTAAGGAACAGAGGGATCTGTAACCAGAGGCCAAAATCATTACCACTCTTTACTATAATATTTATGTATTTCTTATCCATTTAACTTGCATAAAACTGTTCTACTATGAAAAGAGATTATTTTAATTTCCTCCTCAATTACTAATTATCAAGCAATTATAACAGAAAAGATGTCTCTTATTATAATAGGGAGAGACCACTGATTCCAGACTAAGAAGCAGAAGCTCTGAGTTCAAATGCCAAGTCCCAAACTTGTTGGCCATATTCTTCTGGGGAAGTTATGCTTACCCTCTAACTGTCAGCTTCTCATTTCTGATTTGCTCACACTAACAGCTGCTATAATAACTCTTAATAGTCACTGACATGTGCTCTTTAAGCTTTTTTGAACAATTCACTGGAATAATAGCCATTATTTTAGATAATTTAAAATGTAACCAAAGGGATCAATGAAACACACAGGTGTAGGATTTAAAAATCAACATTTAAATGGCAATGAAATAATGAAAATTTTAAAAACCATATTAATGGAGTTTCATCCAGTCAAGAGTTGCCATTCTGAATCAGCCTTGTGTTGCTAGAAAGACACATGATTGTTGCCGTCACTTATCCAGTTTCCTCTGGAAAATTCTCCTTCTGTGCTTCATTATGGCATGAAAGTGATCCTGAGGTCCTGAATGCTTTCTCAAACAATGTGCAGCAGCCATTATAGAAAGATTTCAAGGCAGAGTGAGAAATTTGATTTTTCCATTCAAAGACCAGCCTGGTTAAGTTTGTAAAAACCCATTTCTACGTTCCTTGCAGGGTAATGAAGGTTTGGGCCACAGCATTTTTCACAAACCATCTTCCAAGTTATAGAATGGTTTTGTGATTTGCAACTGTGAATGAGGCACTTACAAAGTTAAAAGCCTGTCCCCTGAAGTATTGAGAGTCTGATTGGAAATGCATTCTCAAGTGATTTTATTTGTTCAGAAATTATCTATAATAGCAACATGATAGAAATATAGGAGTTATTTTTTAGCCCATATTTTACAAAAATTTTTTGTGGGAGTTGTAGTAGATTTGTGTTCTACTTAGACCTCTATTGAAATACTCGAGAAAAGCAGGTTTAATGAATGGATATGGAAAATATCAAAAAGCTTTGGGGAAAAAAATGAAATTTAATATGAGGTAGTTGTACTTCCAGAAGAAATGGTTGTTGTCATTATGGATCCTAGGAGAGAAAGCCCTCATATGCAAGTCATTTCCCATCTCCCTTTATATGTTTCCATCTGGCCAGATGTGCATCTTCCTCCCAAACTGGGAGCCATTGTCAGGCAGGCTCTGGTGGAATGAAGAACAACTCAGAGAAAGTGCAAAAGGAAGGCCTACAGAGGTATAGGGTGGGAGCCTGGCTGGAAGGTGTCATTTATGGATATCTGAGTACCCTCATTCTTGGTCACCCTCCCCTTCCAGAATTAAACAGGCTCTTATGCTCCAGTGCTTGTTGGAGCAATCAATGACAGCCAAACAGATACTCTGTTTGCCCACATTTTTCCTGCACTGGGACTCCACTATGCTCTTCTCAGGTCAAGGTCAAAGAATGATTGAGATCAGTAGGAACTGTGCCATGGGAAAGACTTTTGTATTAGGCCCCTGGTAGCTAGCTAGATTTTACAGGTTATCTAAGAGTCAAATTTCATGCAGGAGCATAGGAAAGAAATGAGAGAAAAGAAAAAAAAAAGACATATATGTGAGAGTGACAGTTCTATGGATTGAAAATATACTAAACAAAATTATTTCAGTGGCAGGTGGTTCAGAAATATAAAATGAAGATGAGGAGAGGCAGCATGGTATGGATAGTGGATAAAGAACTGGCCTTGGAAAGAGAAAAACCTGCTTCTGTTTCAGACATAGTTTGTCTGTGTGACTCTCAGGAAGTCATTTAACCTCCAAATGCCTCTAGGCAACACAATGAGGCTGAATTACAAAGAAGGTGCTGGTGTCTATTTGTAGATGAAGTTACTCATTAGGAGCTCCACACACCAATTAAATCAAAAGTCTATTTTTAAAAAAAGGAAATGGATAGTTATAATGCTAACTCACCTTGGTATATTGCTTTGAAGTTCACAAAGTCTTTTCCTCTCAATAATTCCAAGGTAAAGATGGTTGTTAATCTTTATTTTGCAGGAAATCTGATTTGCTGCCTGAATAAAGAGTCTTGGTAAAGAGAAATTATAGCAAGAAACAAATGAAGTATAAGCACTCTAAGGCCTGTCTTTGACTCTTTTTAGGAGAAAAGGCATATCTCTTAGCATACGTATAGTAGAATGTATAGAATAAGTGCATGGTCTTTTTGATTATATGAGTATGGTAGAGCCTGGATTAAATCAGCTTGTGGGAATCCATTGTTAAATTGTTCTTGTAAACATTTACATCAGTTGTTATAAATTAGGGCTTGATTTATTATTTTGTGCATTGTCTAAACTAAAGAAAGCAATGGGGGACATGTTAATAATGGACATTAAACTTTAAAGTGTACTATGTTTTTATTGTTATTTCTTTGTTTTTTTCAGATAATCAGCTGTTAAACATTTGTCATCACAAATCTGTGATATTATTGTAAAAGGTATTAAAAAATCTACAAGTGATTCAAAAATAGACCTTCTAAGTTTACAAAGCACATTATACACCTTATCTTATTTCAGCCTTATAATAGTCTATAGGTAAATACCTATTTCACAAATTTTAAGTAAGATTAAGAAAAGTTAAGTGATTTGCCCAAAGTTCCAGAGTTAGTGAGTGACAAAGGCTAAATTTAAACCCAAGTCCTCTGTCTTCTGAAGAAAGTTTTGAGGAGAAAAGAAGAAAGGAAGGAAGAAGGAACAAAGGAATGAAGGAAAAAAATAGGAAAGAGAAGGAAGAAAGGATGGAAGAATGAAGGAAAGGAGAAATGAAGTAATGAAAGTTGGACACCAATTTGCATGAATATTTATTGAATGATTATTGATTGCATGAACAATCAAGAATAAAGAAATTCAAGGCACTTTTTTCTATCTCTTATTTTCCTCCAGGCTTTAGTTTTCTCATTGGGAGAATGAGAGATTGATTAGATGAAAGGATCTATAAAGTCCCTTAGAACTCTATGAAAAGTAGAAGCCAAATAGGACAAAGACAAAATAGGGGAAGACACTGCTTAGACTAACTTAGACTCTGACTATGTTACCCAAGATACTCTTTAAAGATTCTGCTGATGTTTGCTTTACCATTTTCTTGATAACATTTACCAGGTGTTTCTAGGCAGCAAATCAGATCCACAATTTTTGAAAACATGGAAGGCTATATATATATGTGTGTGTGTATATATATATATATATATATATATATATATATATAAGCTTTCCATTCAGCTCAAGGATGACTTTACCCATAGCCATAGTAGCATTACTGGAAGTAAATATAGTGTTTTAGATATTGCCATATCCATCACACCACAATTTGCCAGGAGAGGCATCTGGGTACCAGTAATGACATGTACCATAGTCATGAGTCCTTCCATAAAGCCAAAACTGTCATGAACAACCTTAGGGATCATGGTCAAACATTAGTGCAGAAGGTATTACCTTAAAGAAATGTTCATATTTCTCATGGTTCACTTTCATCATGAACATAAGGGAATCAGCAAAAGGATTAAAGATTATAACATACTTACTTCCAACCTTTGAGTGAGCACTGGCCTTTTCCATGGTTGTAAAGATACCAGTGAACTCTACTATGTACTTGGTTCCAACATCTCCCTATTGATGGAATCATATTCCTGGAAGATAGCACTGGCATTTTCCATTGATGACTTGCTTTAAATTCTCAGACTTGACAATACCCTTGAATTTGCCCTGGGTAGAATCATATTTAAACATATAAATCACGTAATTGAAGTTAATGAAGGGATCATACATGGCCACAATGTTTATTCTGTCTGTGGAGAACAAAACCCTGGTCTCCAAGCATACAACATAGTCAAATCTATTGACTTTGATCTTCGCCATCTTTCTTAAGGGATACAGTTATAGTCAGGTATCCTAGTACTGAGCTTGGGAGAAGAGTGAGAATCATCCTTGCTCTTTCTAAAAGGAGATAGTTAGTAGTAGCCCTCAGTTAAAGATTTCAGCTGAACTAGAACATGGAGGTGATAAAAGCTAAAGTGGTCCAGCAAAAAACAAAGACAAGAATTCTAGCAGAGAGACACATACAACAAAAATGACATAAATGTCAAAGTGGGCTAAATCTATTAGCAGAAAATCCTGCACATAATGTCAGACATACTCAGAAGTCAAAAACATAAGGACATCATGAGAAGTAAAAAGATTTTGGACCCTTGCATTATTGGATGTATAAGTTGTTTTGGACACATATATTAACTGAGAATATACCGTTTTACTAGTGAACTCTAGATATGTAATCATTCTTCCCATGGATATTCTGTATATTTGTGTGAGATTGGGTTGGACAAATGTTTTATCATTGCTCTTCTTCTTATGCCCTTTTGGTAAATACTGTTACTTTGAGCTAGGCTGACTTTTGAGGGTAAATTCATTATTGAGGGCTCAAGAGTTGTAGTTCTAAATATGTATAATCATAGAATACATGAACCTAGAAGAATTATCCCTTCAAGGAACCAATCTTAAGTTCAAGCTAGATAGTGTATGTAAGCTAGGAGGAGGTGCTACAATAATAATAATACCTAAAAACGTGAATCAAATCTGAGACAATAACCTAAAAACAAAATCAAATTTCTTAAAACTCTATACTAGATCTTTCATTCATTTATATACCTTTACCATTCCTGTCAACCAAATTTCATGAACATTCAATTTTCAATTAATTAAATATCCTAGATCAAATTAGTAATTCTTTCCCTAGAAGAGCTGATAAATCTCACCAGGTATCTCCGTACATATGGTAACCTCCAAAATTACTCTACATTACATAATGCTTCTTCATATACTTCATTCCAGATTCTCTTGTACTATCAGGATTAAAGGAAAACAAATTATGTCATATTCCAATGATTAAAATAGTTGAGATAAATGAAGTGTTTTATAATTTGCTTTCCATAGATCATGTCATTTGATCCTCAAGAGTTTGGATAAGGAAACCAAGTTTGAGAAGTTAAATGATTTGCCTAAATCATACCGCTAGTAAATGAATGAATTAGGTCTTCTTACTTGGGATATAAGATTCCTTCCTCAACACCACTGTGTATTTAACAATTTTATTCTAATATTAGAGGAGAAATGTGAACAGTGTAATTTATCTGTTGTTGGACATTTATGTTGTTATAGACTCCCAAAGATCATTAAGAATGTGCTTAAAACCATGCCTCTACTTCATAGAATCTCAGTAAAATTAAATTCAATTTTCAAAATATTTACTAAGTGTCTTCTTTAAGTTTTTGAGTTTATACAAGTTATTATGGTAAGTATGAGGGATACAGAACAAAACAAACAAACAAGTAAAACTAGTCTTAAGGAGTTTATTTTCTTATTTTATTTTTTTATTAAAGCTTTCTTTATTTTCAAAACATATGCATGGATAAATTTTCAAAACCTTTTGTTCCAATTTTACCTTTTTCCTCCCAACTCCCTCCCCTAGATGGCAAGTAATCCAATATATGTTAAACATGATAAAATATATATATTAAATCTATACAATTATTTTTCTACACAAGAAAAATCAAATCAAAAATAAAAAATGAGAAAGAAAATAGAATGCAAGCAAACAACAACAAAAAAAAGAGTCAAAATGCTATCTTGTGATCCAGACTCAGTTCCCAAAGTCCTCTTTCTGGGTGCAGATGGCTTTCTTCATCACAAGACCATTAGAACTGGCCTGAATCATCTAATTGTTTAAAAAGAGCTACTCCATCAGAACTGATCATCATATAATCTTGTTGTTGCAGTGTACAATGATCAAGGTGTTTATTTTTTAATATAGGTAGGAACTTACATTATGATTTTTAATATGTATATGTCCATGAGAGAGACAGAAAGAGAGATGGGGCAAGGAGAGAGGGAGGAGAGCAGTACAGTGCCAGGCACTATACTAACTATAGGAGATAAATAATTTTAAAAATTAAGAAGACAATTCCTGATTTCAAGAAGCTTACGTTCTAACAGGGGAAGATGGAAAGGAAGAAGATTAGGAAAAGGAATATTCTTGGTCTCATAGCAAATGATATCTAGGAAGTGTGGTTAGAGGCCTGAAATGGAGCAAGATGAGACCAAAGAAGGAAATTCAAAGCCCAGAGTAGTTCTAAAACATACAAAGGTAACATTAGTATTGGGTAAATAATGAAAGAAAAAAAAGAAAATTAAAGAAATGAGAAGCTCTGGCAAAGATTTACGTGTGACACGAATTTGTGATAAAAATGAGGTTTGGGGAAGGAAGGAAAAGATATAAATAAAAGTAATCTGGAAGATTATATTCTGAAGTACAACTATACATTAATACATCACAAGAAATTATTGTCTTTCAATACTCTCTAATATTTAAAGATTATTAACAATTTTTTTAATTATAAATGAATCATTGTCATAAGTTTATAGCTATAACAGACCTTAAAGGTCAGATAGACCGGTCCCTCATTTTACAGATAAGGAAATGGAGGACTAGAAAGTTTAAGCAGCTAACCAAAGTTTATTCAAACATTAAATGGCAGAGACAAGAAACAAATTCAAGTTCTTTATATCTTAAATCTTGTGCTTTCTAGCTTTAATCATTGAATGGGTCTGCTTCAGTCCAACTGAAACTTGTTGAAGACCTTAGCTTAAAAATGCCATTTCAAGCAAGGTCATCTTCAGTCATCTTACGCTATATCTGGCCACTGGATCCAGTGACTCTGGAGGGAAAGGTGAGGCAGGTGACCTTATCCAGCCCTCCCTCATTTAAATCCAGTTTATTTGCATGTCATGGTATCACCTCCCTGTTGTCATGGTCCTCTTTGAGAATGAAGAACAAACAACAATGGCATCAGGATGAATTTTCACCAGATAGTTATAGTTTGCCTTCAAGAAGTTTTTTTTTTTTTTTTTTGGTTCTCTTCCAATGTTCTCAGTTTCTTCCTTTTGTCAACTGTTTCTTTTTTCCAAAATTTTCCTCAAGCATATTTTAAATATCTCACTTGATCAGTTTTCATAGTTTGGTAATGATGATTTCTTGTAGCAAAATGATTTGACTTCCTTTGTTTTCATTTATTGAAATATTTATTAAGATGTTAATATGAACACAGCTACCATACTCTCCATTCTCCATCATAATTAAATTCAAAATTTTCAACATAATGATTGAAATAACATGTGATACTGCAATAGAAGAGAAGTGATTAAAGGTAGGAAAATTATTAATTTTATTTTTTAAAAGAAATTCAGCGATTATTGAATGACCAAAATGGAATTTCTTTAGAACACAAGTCAAGTTATTGACTACGCTAGCAATATCTTATTGACTACTGAAACTGGGCAAAATGTCATATATTTAATATAATGTTTTAAGCTATCTAAAAGGTTAAGTAGGCAGAAAATCCCAAAGTTGGTTTCAGATATCATTTTTTTAATTTTCAATTTCCTGTAAAGAAAATGATTTACTGTAATTGGATTTGATTGACAAACAAACAAAAAACCAATGAGATATTTATTCATTCATTTGAAGTTTATTTAAATCAACAACAATCAGATTATAGCCACAATAAAGAAACATTAGCGTTATGTTTGTATTGTGGAGAATGAATGGCAGAATTCCAGGATCTCAGAGTCCAGGATGCTATCTCTCTGTTCACTCTACTTACCATAAACTCTGCTCTTTTGCTTAGATTATTTTAATTCCCTTCTTTAGTCTCTGTCTCCAATTTCTCCCCTCTCTAACCATTCCTCTACACAATTGTCAAAATACTATTCCTAAAGTATAAGTCTAACAATGTCTCTACACTGCTCAAATTTAAATGGCTTATTTTCACCATTAGTTCACATAAAAGCTTCTTACTTACTTTGGTCTTTTAATTTCTAGCTGTTTCAGATTTCAACTCATGGACTTCTTGTAGGAGGTCTTTCTTGACTTCCTTTTCTATTCATATTCCTTTTTTGTGAAATAATCTCATATTTACTTTAAGAGTATTTTTCATGTACCATAGTACATGTTATATGTACCATCTGACAGTCCTTCTATGCCTATGACAGTTCGTTCTGTATGACTTTAAATGTCCTTTCATAAATTTGCCTCAGGATAGATATGCAATTCACCTAGGTCTTTCTTTCTTTCTTCTGACATCATAAGAAAACAGTGAAGCACTCAGATTATATCCACTTATCACTCCTTACCTTGCTGTATAACTCAGGTATCTTATTTTTCTATCACGTTTTTCTCTAATAAAGTAACCAACAAACAACCTAGCACTTGTCATGTACCAAAAATGACAGATTTAATTTCTCATTTGTTATATGAGGCACCATTTTCAAACCCACCACATTTCTCTCAGTTGTTCTCTATATAATCATTTCCAATTCTTCATAGGCTATCATGATAAAACAGACCTTGGTTTCTGAGAAAAATTTGGGGTCATTAAAGTTTTGTGATTTCCTAAATACACCACACTCCATTTTCCTCCACTTCTTGAATTCTCAACCCAATTTGTTGCCCATTTGCTTTGTCTATTCCAGATATGTATGCTACTTATAAGGAAGCTCCATATGTTGTCCATAGAACTTCATGTCATAATATAGGCAGTGGACATTATCTACTTCTTTTCTTCAATTCAGATGGTGAGATAAAACTCTTTAGAATGCCTAAGAGTGGGGCTGCTAGATGGCACAGTGAATAGAGCACCAGCCTTGAAATCAAGAGGACTTGAGTTCAAATGTTAATATTTAATAATTTAATCATTAAATATCAAACATTTAATATTTCCAGCTGTGTGACCCTGGGCAAGTCGCTTAACCCCAATTCCCTCAGAAAAAAAAAGCTATGGGTGGATTCACCTGTCTTGTTCCAGGTCTTTATATAATGATTATGATTTTATGGCCCAGGATCATCTTCAAGACCTCATCATTCTCAAATTATCCTTCAACTCAAACTCTGTGCTGGATCTCTTCTACCATAGTGATCACCA
Organism: Antechinus flavipes; assembly: GCF_016432865.1. Taxonomy (NCBI): domain Eukaryota; kingdom Metazoa; phylum Chordata; class Mammalia; order Dasyuromorphia; family Dasyuridae; genus Antechinus; species Antechinus flavipes. The sequence continues at coordinate 436,423,841 of NC_067401.1, read as the reverse complement.
TAGTGGTGATCAATCAATTAATAAACATTTATGAATGACCTATTATGTGCTAATCACTGGGGATATAAAAAAGGCAAAAGATAGCCCCTACCTTCAAGCAACTTTATAATCTATACTTAAAATTTTACAATATTATTCTTTTCACTGATGGAGGAGAAAGGGAATACATTTTCTTTTCTAACAGTCTCCTGATGATTGTGATCAGAGGATCATTGAATAAAGTTCTTTCATTAATTTTTATCTTTTTAGGAAGCTTAATTTTATTTTATTTTTTTATTTACAAAACATATGTATGGGTAATTTTTCAGCAATGACTCTTGCAAAATCTTCTGTTCCAACTTTTCCCCTCCTTCCTCCTATCCCCTCCCCTAGATGTCAGGTAATCTGATACATGTCAAATATGCTAAAGTATAAAGTCAAATATACAAGATTTATGGAGTAATCTTGTTGCACAAGAAAAATCGGATCTAGAAAAAAAGAAAAAAACCTGAGAAGGAAAACAAAAATGCAAACAAACAATAACAGAAAGAGTGAAAATGCTATGTTTTGGTCCACATTCATTTTCCATAGTGCTCTCTCTGGGTGTAGCTGATTCTCTTCATTACTGAAAAATTGGAACTGGTTTGAATCATTTCATTGTTGAAGAGAGCCACATACGTCAGGGTTGATTATCATATAATCTTGTTGTTGCCGTGTATAATGATCTCTTAGTTCTGCTCATTTCACTGAGCATGAATTCAGGTCTCTCTGAAATCATCCTGCTGGTCATTTCTTACAGAACAATACTATTCCATAACATTCATATACCATAATTTATTAAGCCATACTCCAATTAATGGGCATCCATTCAATTTCCAGTTTTTAGTCACTACAAAAAGGGCTGCCACAAACATTTTTGCACATGTGGGTCCCTTTCCCTTCTTTAAGATCTCTTTGGGATATAAACCCAGTAGTAACACTGCTGGATCAAAGAGTATGCACAGTTTGATAACTTTTTGAGCATAGTTCCAAATTACTCTCCAGAATGCTTGGATTTGTTCACAATTCCACCAACAATGTATCAGTGTCCCAATTTTCCCACATCCCCCCAACATTCATCATTATCTTTTCCTGTCATCTTAGCCAATCTGAGTGTAGTGGTACCTCAGAGTTGTCTTAATTTGCATTTCTCTAATCAATAATGCTTTGGAGCACCTTTTCATATGACTAGAAATAGTTTCAATTTCTTCATCTAAAAATTGTCTGTTAATCTCCTTTGACCATTTATCAATGGGAGAATGGCTTAATTTCTTTTAAATTTGAGTCAATTATATATTTTGGAAATGAGGCCTTTATCAAAACCTTTGAATATAAAAATGTTTTCCCAGTTTATTGAGGAAGTTTGATTATAACATATGAATTGAAGATATGAAAAGCCAACCTTTTGTTCCAGTTTTCCTTTTTCCAATATTTTTTCTTTTTATTTTTCTATAATTAAAAAATTGCAATTACTATTCAGTCATTGTGAGTAACACATAGCAGACATTAAATAAATCCTTATTGATTGATTGTTTGGACTCAGAAACTATCTAGTTCATCTGATACAATCGTACCTGGACAAGAATTCCCTCTATAACATCTCCCAGAAATATTGACACCCCCACCTTTGCCTGAAAAGTTCATACAAAGTCTATGTCCTTTTGGGGGGAATTGGGGGATTGCAAGTAAAGTAAGTAAGCGTTTCCTTAAGTTCCTCATTCTGCAGCTTGCCTTGATGCTTTTGTCCATTGCCATGCATTTTCTATTATCCCATTTTTGCCTCTAAAAATACTTCAATTCCTTCAATGATAAGCTCATATATCATCTCTAATTTCTCAGTTGTTAGTGTTTTCTGCCTCTTCAAATTGTCTTATATTTAATAATCTAGGTGTATTTTGTTTCTCCTTAGTAAGAGATAGGGAAGAGATGGTTCATTTTATCCTGTATGCCCAAGATTTAGCATACCACCTTAAAATTATGAATTTTTAAATAAATTTTATTTTGTTGAATTATATGCATTATGTAAACAACAAAACAGCACTGGTATCCATATAGCATTTTAAAGTTTGTAAAGTGTTTTAATCAATTTTTTTTCTCACAACAATTCTGGGAGGAAAGTTCTATTCTTATTGTTATTTTACAATTATGAAAACTTAGACAAACAGCTTCCTGATACACAGAAAGCATTTAATAAATACTGGTTGATTGATGTTAAGTGTCTTGCCCAAAATCACATAACTGTTAAGTGTCTAAGGCTGGATTTGAACTTAGACCTTCTTGACTCCAGATTCAGAGGTCTACCCACTGCTCCATCTTGCTACCTCCTTTTTGATATAGTACTCTTTAAAGAAATACTTCTTGTCATTAGTATGACTTTTAATCTTTATGTCTTATACATCTTCACAGCTCCTCTACTGTTTATGAACTAAACATAGTGGGTACTTAAAAAAAATTTCTCACTAAGTTCATTAGTCAATTTTCACCAATTAAACTCATTGTTTCAGTCAAGTAAATTTGTCTCTGGGCCTCAGTTTTCTCATCTATAAAATGAGAGGATTGGATTAAAATACCTCTAATCTACTTCCTAATTGTATGATATTTTGATCATAATTTTTAAAAATTGTATTTCTGCTTAAACTTATTACTCTTGAAGAAGAGGTATTTTCCCATGTTCAGAAACATTTTAACCTACATAATACAAAGCTTGAATTATTTAAGAGTTATTGCCTCAATGTATATACACTTAAACCTGAATAATAAGAACATTTAACATTTAAGATGCCATAAAACATTCATAAGTTCATTAAATGGCATGCTTCTGTAAAGGTGGTCCTGTTATTGCAGTGATATTTCAACATGTGATATTATGTTCCGTAATTATACAAAATATTTCCCTCAATAATATAGCCTTCCTTTCTGCTCCCCAGGGGAATTAAAGATTTTGAATAGCAATCAAAGTACTAGGTGGGGGGAAATTACTACTAGGAAAGAGCCCAAAAGTAAATAAAACTTATACAGTGATACCTCAATTTATTCACCACAATTTATTCAATCCAAAGAGCATTTGAAAGTCTGCCTACATATATAATACATTCTGTTAGATTCTGGGTCTATAAAGGCAAAAATGAGATAATATTTTGCTTTAGAGGAAATTATATTCTTATGAATTTTCCTTACTCTGATGCATATTTCAAAACATCTACACCTTCTCATCTTAAGTGATTTTTGTCCTAACCATTATGTAATAACAAACACTCATAGACCACTTGACAAGTCCATTTATAACCAAATGTCCCCATTACAGTATACTAAAGAAATGAATGATCATAAATTCTCTATAGGTTATGCTCCCAAGATTCTAGGAGCCTTTCTCTAGTCTCATGACTTAAATGCATTTCAGTGAACAGGCAGGTTATTTTCAGGCTTTATTCTATCAATAGCTCAATCACTATTGCTTTTTGGCCAACTTACCTTCTTTAGTCCTGAAAAGTTGCATTGCAACCTACAACATTCTTGAAAATTGTGCAAAATAGAATAAAATGTAATTGAAAAATATTTAACAAAATAAATGAAAATACAAAAGAACATGGATAATATTAATATTTTGTTTTCTAAGTCAACATGTGACCTACAGAGATTCTTATAATAGGCTACTGGCCCTTTATCTGAGTTTTACAACTTTACTGAAAAGCATTGGATTGACTTAGTAGGGAAACTCTCTAAAAATCATTGAGGAATGAGGTCATGACTGAAACATCAATTTAAAGGTACATGTATCCATTATGTGACCAATAAGATAAAGAGTTTTCTTTTCTTCAAATATCTACACACCAAAAACCTTAGTCACAAAAAATATGCTGGAGTTATAGAATAACTCCAGCTCAATCCATGAGACAAAATTACAAAATGATTCATTAAAATAAGGAGCAACTTTAAAAATTGGAGCGATATTGAGTTGTTATGGAAAGAACATAGAAATATAATGAGTTCTATTACTTTTTAATAATAAATACCTAACAATAATGTATATGTATGTGTATCTCATTTATTGTGTCAGACACTGTGGTAAGTGTTTTACAATTATTATCTCATTTGAGCCTCACAACAATCTGGGAAGTAGGTATAATATCATCCCCATTTTATAGATAAAGGAATTGAGGAAGACAAAGATTATGTGGTTCACATAAACTGGAAGGTGTTTGAGGCCAAATATGAATTGAAATTTTCCTGACTCCAAGTCTAGCACTCTACTCCCTATTGCCTAGCTGCCTCTTATCCTAAATTGATCAAACTTTGAAGGAAATAATTTATAAAGCCAGATAGAATGGTGACAGCGCTCATTTGGAGGAAAAAATGAGTTAAAATCTCAATGTAATTAATGAAAAAAGTAAAAATCATAATGAATGAAAAATAATACTTTTAAATTTCAAATTATTAAAAAAATAACCATTGTAATTATTTGGTACTTACTTGCTAAAAATTATAAAGTATGTTGATCAAACAGATTAGATGCAAAAAGTACCATAAGTAATTACACTTTAAAATGTGGTGCTTAATAAACCTCAAAACATACATTACTTAGGAAAGAAATGATTTATTTGATAAGAACTTCTGGGAAATTTTGAAAGTAGTTTAGCAGAAATTATGTTTAAATCAATAGTGTCAAAGTGAAGTAGAAATAGATCCATATGTGTCACAAATGGACTTAAAAAACAAAAAAATTAACATTACTTTATATCATTTTTTTATTTATCTTGTTAAACATATTTGATAAGCATGTTAATCTGAATCAACCTCATTGAGAATCTTTGGCAGCTATATGTAGCCTATAGACTGTCAATTTGACACCTCTACTTAGACCAATATTTTATACCATACACAATCATTAACTCAAAATCTATACATAACTACAATATTCAAACCTCAAAAAAGAAGAGGAACCAGATTAGTTTTATTTTTTACAACTACAAGGAGAAGAATGCTTATTTAAACAAGGTAGAGGAAATAAATCATTTAATTGAATTAAATTGGGGAAAATGCATTAAAGTAAATGAGTAAGATAAAAATGGAAGAGAATTGGAGGCAAAATTTGTATCAAATATATCTAATAAAAACACAATATCCAAAATGTACAAAAAGCTAGGACAGTTATGTTACACCAACAGTCATTTCCTCAACTGATAGTCAATAGAAATGAACAAATAGCTTTCAGAAAGAAAGCACATAACAACTATATAAAAGATTTTTCTCCAAATTACTAGTATCAAGGCAATATAAATCATAGCAACTCTGAAATCTCACCTTCATAACCAGAAAATTGTTTTAAAAAATAAACCAAAAATAGGAAAGGGCAATGTAAGAAAGACAGGTTCACTAATTCAGTGTTGGTTGAACTATGACTTAAACCAGTTTTACTGAAAGGCAACTTAAAATTATATTAAGAAAATTACTATGTTGCCTATTCACTTTAGAGATCTCATTTCTAAGTATGGACCCCTTAAAGATCTATGATTAAAAAGTTAGGATTCCATATTCACCAAAATATGTAAAATACTTTACTTTGTGGTTGGAATGATTCGGAAACAATGTAGATGTCTATCAATTAGGGAGTGTTAAAACAGTTTCTGTAACAGGAATGTCATGGATTATTATTATATTTTTAAAAAGTAAAAAATATGAGAAATAAATAAAAGCATGGGGAGACATATGAACTAGAGGAAATAAGTAAAATTTATTTTTTTACAAAAAGAAGTAAACAGAGACAGCAATATAAATTGAAAGAAGAAGTTTAAAAATGATATCAAAAGCTGTTAAAATATAATGACTAAACTTGACTCCAACAAAGATAGCACTGGATGATTTCCTCCCTTTCCAAACACTAGTGACTATGGTTCTGGAACATTGAACTTAATATTACAACTGTTTAATATATTGTTTAGTTCCCCCTTTCTGAATTACTTTTTTTGCTATAAAGGGTGACTATTTGGAAGGTGGACAGGGAGTGAGTTATTAGAAAATAAAAGAAAATTATTTTTAAACCCATAAAAATTATAATTGTTGGGAATTAATTGACACACACACAAGAAATAACCAATCACCAATCATTAAACACCTACTATGTACAAGATTTTGTGCTCAGTGCTAGGGATACAAAAAAAAAAGTATGAAATAAGCTTAGTCTTTAAGGGGCTTAACATTTTTATTGGAATAGACAACAGATAATGACATGTGTATATGAAACATTGGAGTGTAATTAGGTAATCCAGTGGAAAGAGTACCAGGCTTGGAGTCAGGAAGACCTGAATTTAAATCTAGCCTCAGACACCTTCTAACTGTGAGCCTCTACTGTCACAAAACCCTATATGCTGCAGTTTCCTTATCTTTAAAATAAATTGGAAAAAGAAATGGCAAAGCATTCCAGTATCTCTGCCCCTAAAATCCCAAATGGGATGCCAAAGAGCTGGACAGGACTGAAACGACTGAATTACAACAAAAATCAACCAACTCATGACATCAAGATAGTCTTCATATAAAGAGTAACATTTGAACAAAGTTTAAAAGGAAACAAGGGATTCTAAGAAGTAAAGATATGGGAGGAATGCTTTCCAGATATGTAGAAAAGTCTGCAAAGGAAAAAAGAAGAAAGGCAGTGTGAGGCCCACTGTAACTTAACTCTAATATAGTGATGTTGTTTTGGTCCTCTTCGAGAATGAAGTACAATCACCACTCAACCAACATGTGTAGTCATAGAAAACATATTTCCAACATTAGTCATGACATGAAAGGAAACACAAACTAAAACAAAAAAGAAGAAAAACAAGTTTTTTAAAAGTATACTTCCATTTGCATTCAGATTCCACCAGTTCTTTCTGTGAGCATAAAAGCATAACAATGCCAGTTTTTTTTTAATCTTACTAAATTAATTTGAAAATTAATGGTATATTAATCAAATTCTCATTTCATGGAGCCAAATAAAACAATAAATGACATTTAAAGGAGGAAAAGAGTCTAAAAACTCATGAGAAATAATGGGAAACTAAAGGATTTAAAGAGGAACATCACTTTCTGACCTAAGAGTAAGTTACAAAGCAGTAATCATTGAAACTATTTCTTATTGGTTAAAAAAAAAAATTGAAAAGTATATCTGTGTCATAGAAAAGATAAGGAAGAATCAAAAACAGGGGAACTCAATAACTTAGTATTTGATAAAGCCAACAACATAACCTACTCAGAAGAACTTCTCATTTCACAAATGCTAGGAAAACTTGAAAGTAATTCAGAGGAAAAATAGGTTTAAATTATGTTCCACAGTAATTTCCAAATGGATACTTAAGTATAACAAGTCATATGACTTATTTAACAGAGGAAAATGAATGAGATATTTTTACTATTGACTGCTATGAAAACAATTCTTAACCATACGGGATCATGAAAAATAAAAGAGATCATGTCAATTATGTGAAATTGAAATGGTTTAGCAAGAATAAAATCAATAAAGATAGGATAAAAAGGAAAAATATATATATATATCAACTATTTCTTGTAAGGTTCTCATTTATAAAATAAATATGACCAACAACCATTCATTCACCAAAGGATATATGTTCAAAAAATAGAAACATTGAGCACTTAAAATAATTATAAACTATTAATGACCATATAGATTTTTTTCTTCCAAATCACTACTACTAAGAAAACCTTAAATTAAAATGAATTTCTGTTAGAATCCTTACTAACTGCTAACTAATTAGAGTTGATCTAATCTTACAAGAAGATGTTTTGGGCAGAACCTGAAACAAGGTACTAAGTAGAACTAATTAATACAAGGTTTGTGTTCACACCTTTACTCATTGGAGTTCAATGAGTTCACACCTCCTTTGAAGCTCTAATTCTTGTAAGCTCTGAAGTACTGCAAAAGGTCTCATCAACAATTTTTCATCTCAGGAAACCCAACGATTCTTGCTGGTTTTTCAAGAACTAAAACAGTCTCATCTTGTCTTAGGAAATCCAATGATTCCTGGGATTTTAAAAAGTTCTTTTAACAGTCTCATTGTCAGCCATCTGATTCTTTCTCCATCTGTGGAAATATAAGCAGATCCTCTTCCCCAAGCAGTTATAACCTAATTCCCTTCTATTTACCAAATTTGGGATTTCTCCTCATCATCTGATAATTACATTGGAGCTGTTTGCACTGGATATTGCCTTGTTGTCTTAAAAGGCCTGTATTCTTCCCAACTGTAATCCTGATTGCTTTTCTGTTGGCTGATGACATCAGAGTTCTGAATTTCTAAAGTCTCTCTGAGTGTAACCTCAGCTGCTATCATGCTCCACCTGTCCTTTGATTGATAGTTTGGAGCTGGATCCTGCCTCTCATTTCTCTGGGTCATCCTACATTCAGAGGCCCAGTGAAAACCTCGGTTACATTTTGGACATGGGGTTTTGGGTTTTCTCTCACCCCGTCTTCTCACTCTATTTCCATATCTACAATGAGCTCTCAAATGTCCAACTTTTCCACATTGAAAACATCGACGAGTTTCTCTATAATTCCTTTGCCAAGAAGGACCTTGTCTTTCCATGTTCATCATAGTTTGGGCATAATAAGCATTTGTGTCCACTGTGGCACAGCATCTTATGATCTCTTCTAAAGGAGCATTTTTGTCTAGCCCCCATATAATTCTCTTGCAAATCTCATTGGCATTTTCTTTAGCCAGATGTCTGGTCATTATTTCTGTTGCTGCATTATCTCCAATGGTTCTTATTACAGCTGTTTGTAAACGCCCCACAAAATCTGCAAAAGGTTCATTGGGACCTTGCTCTATTTTTGTGAAAGCATTATTTCCATCTTTCTGTCCAGGGAGAGAATTCCAAGCTTTTATTGCAGCCTTAGAAATTTGCTCATACACTGTTATGGGATAATAAATCTGTTCTGAATTTTCTGCAAATTTCAGTTTCATTTTATATTCATCAAATTGACAAAGATGAGAAAAATGGAAATATTAGTTGCTGGAGAAATTAGGGAAATTCAAGTCCCTTAATAAGCTCCTGGCAGAGATGGGAATTGTTACATTAGAATTATGCTAAATACTATATTCTATGACCCAGAGATCCAATTGTTGGGAATATGTCTCCAAATACTGTCAATGACAAAGGGATCTCACAGCCAATCAGGTGATATCAATCATGTCACTTTACCTCTCTCTTAAACTAAGTACTAAAATGTCCAAATAATCTTTATCATTGGATTGGATTAATATCTTAAAAGTCTGTGAAACTAGGACGATATTACATAAGACTCTTAATAGGACAGAACAAGGAACAGGGTCATATCATGGGAATTGTTTTTAAATTATCAAACTAGCTTAGATGATTATAATAATAATTTCTAACACATACATACCATTTAATATATAGCAGGCTCTGTGCCAAACTCTTTACAATGGCCATTTCATTTGATCCTTATAACAACCTGTAAGGTAGATACTATCATATCCCTATGTAACAATTAAAGAAACTAAGGCAACTAGAAGATGAATGATTTACCTAGCAAGTAAATGTCAGAGATTGGATTTGAACTCAGATTTCTGTTACAAAACCTCTGATCTATATACCATGGCTCCACGTCACTTCCCCTGGAGGTGTAGAGTTCATTAAAAGTTTGGAGGAAATATGACATTCCAGTAAAAATTCCTGAGGAGAAACCACTGGGTTATGAAGGAGGGGAACTGGAAGGAGATACACCTTATGCCTTGGTCTAAGTTTGTTTCATTACTTTCCATTAACTAGAAGGTGGATTGTAAAAACTCAAATGGCCATGAAAATATTGTATTTCCCATTTTCCCATCAGTATCCTATTGGCATTGCTAGGTCAGCAACTGATAGATTATGTTCTCAGATTTAAGGAAAGATGAAGTATGAATTTATCATTGATCCCCAAGGAGCCAAATAAAGCACCTATATCATATCTTGTGGGAATGTGTTGAGAGTCCCAAGAATAGGACAGAAGATCTTCCAGCAAGCATGAACTGTGAACCATCCCTTTACACATGTACTGAGAAATTAAGCCCACTTTCTCCTGTAGTCTGTGGTTCCTGAACCACAGATACCTTTACTGTATCAGTTTAGTAAATATCGGCAAAAACTATTCAGAACCCCCTCCTCCCCCCAGGAACACCTATAAAATAAAGAAGTGGAAATATAGACATGCTCTTGGAGTCTGAGCTCATCACTGTACATCAGACAAGGTCAGATAAGGTAAGGATGTCTCAGAGCTTACAAGGGATATAGATAGATAAATAAATAGATAGATATACCAACTTAAACATTTCATCACTTTTTATTTTAGTTAAAACTTAAAAATAAAGTAGATGTTCATCAATTGGTAAAAAGTTAAAAAAAAGAAGGGGATGCATGATATAAAGAAATATGAAAAGTTCAGAGAAGCATTGGAAGATGTAAATTAATACAGCTTTAAGTAAGAAGTACAAACAATACATATAATGGATTCAACAATGAGAATGAAAACAATAAAAATGAAACTGAATAATATGAAATTACAGTGATCAAGAAGACCAACCCCAGAGAAGAATTGGGAAAATTGACCTCTTTCTCTTCTGTGCAGAAGGTACAGACTATGCATTTGGAACATTGTAATACTTTGGCAGACATAAATGATATATTGAGCATTTCTTTTTTTTTAATTTTTGTTATAAGAATGACTTATTAGTTGGGAATGGAAGAAGTGCATAATCTGAAACAAACAACATAAAGGCAGAGGACATCAATTCAAAATAATTATTATTGACATTTATGAATAGTCTGCTTTTTAAACCAAGAACTCAGAAAGTTCCTTGCATGTGTTAGCTCCCATTCTGAGTAATTTGGTTAATGTTAAAAGACCTAAATTACATTATGAGAAATACAAGGATTAATTTCACCCCAGAAGAAGAATTTGAAATTAATACTGCTTCCAATTGACAGATGCTCTAAATTTAATGCTTGAACTTAGAAATCCAACATTATTGTGTATTTTTTCAAGATGTTACTAAGGTTAATGTTATTAAATCATCCATTTTAGTACTGTTCTTTTGACTCAATTTTGAGTTTTAATACATTTCTCATTATTTATATGTGAATGCAAAATATAACATAGCAAAAGTAAAGACCCCAAATTAATTAATCAGGCATCTATTAGCTGTGTAATCCTGAACAAATCATTTAATCTCTGTTTGCCTCACTTTCTTCAACTATAAAGTGGGAACAATAGTAGTAGTAATGTTGCAGAGTTGTTGTGAGGATCAAATATGCAAATGAGTTAGATTTAAGTAAGTGTGGACTGTGCAAAATCACTTTCTCCTCCAGAACCATTTGGGTCCAGTACCAAGATGTAAATCCAAAAAGACTGGAGTTGGCCCTGGATGCAATGGGAGATTGATCTTGATAGTAATAAGAAACTTTTGCAAGAGGGGTAGATTTATGGGGAAAGTTATTTGAATTCTGATTAATAAATCTTGAGTTTTAAATGCCAATGGGAATATCCAACTTGAGATGTCCAAAAGGAAACTGATGATACAAGAGATTTGTGATGGACATATAGATTCAGGAATCGCCTGCATAGAGATGATAATTGAATCCCTGGGAGATGATGACATAGCCAATAGAAATAATGCATTTTGTGGAAAAAGAGAAATCTCAAGATAACCTAAAAAAAAAAAAAACCATTCACAGTGAGATTTCAGGACATGAAGAAAGAAGCAGCAAAGGTTCACTCAGAAAGGAGTGAGCATCCAGGTAAGAAGGGAACCACAAGAGAGCAACAGCATGAAAACTCAGAGAGACTACTTAAGGGGGGAAAACATGATTGACAGTGTCAAATGCTACCAAAAATTCAAGAAAGTTGAAGAGTGAGATTTCCTTTCTTTCTAGAAGGAAAATAAGTTTGGGGCTACCACAGAGTACCTCTTAGCCATAGTCATTCACATGACTTCCTCTTTTCCATAGGCTTCTCAACAACCTCCCAACCACTCATGAATCACAGGTATTCACAATAATTCATGCTTTCTGCGAATGCAGATTTAGGGGAATGCTGAAGAACCAATGCTCTTCCTATCAGAGTACTACTGTTCAAATAATTCACTATAATAGCATGACATAGCAATGTCAATTTCTCTTGATTCCCCAAATCATAATTCTCCTCCATCATTGGGGAAGGCATTTAGGCTACCTTCTTGGTTTTCCAATAAATGCAAAATGTGAAGAAATCCTTTCCCCTCCCTAAAATAGTTAATCCATAAACACTTGAATTTGAGATTTCCATGAGACAACTCCAATACTGGCAATGCCCTGAAAATCTTTTACAGATATAAAGTCAACTTTTCTGACCATGTTACCTTTAAAAAACAAATCAAAATCCTGCCCTCCTTGCCCTAAGCAAGAACTTAGGGGTCAGGAACATGTTCAATAAACTTTCCTCTTGGAAAATGGATAAATACTTAGGATCTTTATATGCTTGAATGAATACTATTTGTGTCCCAGCTGCTACCTTATGCTTGTCTTAGGAAGTCCACTATCAAGATCTACTTGTGTATTTGTAATTTTATCATTGAAAGTGGATCCATTAATGATTCAGTTCTCAATCCCTCAATGCCAGAACAGACCTAATTTCCCTACACAAGAAGTCTGTCCACCCATGCTGGCAGGAAAAGGTACTAGACGCTGAAGTCTTGTCTTGAGCTAAACTGCCAAGCATTCAAACTACTGAAGAGAGCACAACTCCAATGGGTTGGCCACATTATTCAAATTCCAGATGTTTATCTAAAAAAAAAATTAGAGAGAACACACAAAAGGCAAATGCTCACACAAAGATAAGAAACAGTAATACAAAGACACTCTCAAGGTCCCTCTGAAAAACTTTGGAATTGATTGTGAAACATAGGAGAAACTGGTGCAAGATTACCTATCATGGAATGTACACATATAAGAAGGTGCTTGCTGTACTCTGTGAGCCCAGAAGTATTTCAGTCACTCAGAAGAAAGAGGAGATGTTTAAATTTAGAGACACTCCACTCCAAACATTAATACAAAGTATTTGTGTCTGATCTACAAAAAATTTTAAGCTCATATTGGTCTGATTAACCACAGTTGGACACACTGTATCTTGACCCCAACATAGTGATGTCATTGGTCCTCTTCAAGAATAAAGGATAAGAATCAACCAACATATATATATATATAAATTATATATATATAATATATAATATAATATATAATATATATATAATTATAAATATATATAAATTCCCCCAGATGATCTATTATAGATCAGTAACCAATTTGCTTTGGCAGAAGCAGTTCCCCACCAGAAATTTCCTATACCAAAAAAAAAAAAAAAATCATAGCTCTGGTCTAAAAATAGTCTGCAATGTTCTGTCACTGACACAAATAGCACAATCTTGTGCACAAAGAAGAAATTCTGAAGATATCAGGGAATTTCCATTTTACTGGGGAGTATAACAAGAGCAATGAAAATAATAACACCATCATTTTAAGAAATATTTACACAGTTCTTCGATTTGCAAAGTATTTTCGTATAGTATTTGATTTGATTCTCCTAATTACCCTATAAAATAGAAACTGTTATTCCCATTTTGCAGATAAGGAGACTGAGATTGATAGAGATTAAGTGACTTATCCAGAATCTCATAATTGAATGTCAGAGGTATGATTGGAAGCCCCAGTCTTTCTGATTTCAACACTATCCATCATGTGTCAGCTAATTGCCTGCTAAAATCTGTACATAGAGAAGTGATTCAAGGAAAAATTACAAACAAAGAGATAGAGGACAGATCAAGAAAAGCTTCATATTGGAGGTGCCATATACATTGATATCTAAAGGAAACGCAGGATTCTCGGAAGCCAGATAAGCAAGGTGGGCATTACAGGTATAGCAGGCAACCTGTGCAAAGGCATGGAGATGGGAGATGGGAGATTGGTTTAAATGAGAGCAAGGAGCCAGAACATAAAGGGTGTCAAGAAAAGTATAGTGAGCTAATTCTGGAAAGGTAAGTGGGAGTCAAACTGCAGAGGGCTGTGAATGCCAGCAAGATGAGCTGACAATTCATCATAGAAGCAGAATAAAGCCACTAAAGATTTCTGCGTGGGGAGAATGATGTGGTCAGAGAGCAATGTGGACATTTGCTCTTCCCTTTATGCTTTGTAGATCAAAAGTACCACTCTTTCAAATGGAAATTATATTAGAAAAAGACATGCATATATATATACATGTGTATGTGTGCATATATGTGTGTACATACACATGTACAAATATGTGTATATACATCCATATACAGACAAGCATATATTCATATAAATGTAACACATAAATATACTTTTTTAAAAAAAAATTATTTGAGTCTGAATCCTCACTGAATACCTAAGAAAGTAAACTGCAGGGATTTTTGCAATCCTGCCAAATATTCCATCAACACAGAAGCCTGACCTCATTTTGTAGTTTTTGTCACATTTGTCACTTGCATGCTATATATATATATATATATATATATATATAAAATCCTATATGGTATCACTGGCTTCCCTACTATCTACTACAGGGGCAACAAGGGCCACCAAACACATTCATTCAATCCAAGTCCCTGCTAAGTACTCTTTGGTGTTCCAGTATAATGATTGGGAAGTATTACTTCAGTAAAAACATTTCTATTTCTTCTCCACACATCCTAAAAACCACAGACCTAATTTCCATTAACAGAAAGAGAAAGCATTTTCTCTGAACATTTTGGCACCCACCATTTCTTATCCATTTGATGAATTCAATCACAGCAATATGGAAAATGAGTTGAATATATTATGTGTATCCTGAATAGATGGTACTGTTTCTGGGAATGTTTCATCCTGTCTTATTATCCAAAACAATTTCAATTCCTTCTCTAACTAGGTGTGCAAATAGTTTGTGGGGGGAGAAGAGTAGAGATTTAGAATGTCAGCAAAAATCTGAGAACTACAGTTGTCTTGACTGTGACTTGTAATAATTTTAAAATCCTTAAAAAATCACAGTAACCATGCCTTTCCACAAAGTATCAAATAATCAACCAACCAACAAGTATCTATTATGTGCCTTCTAGATATCATGTAAGATGCTAAGTATTGGGGATACAGAGACAAAAAAATGAAATAGTTTCTCTTCTTGAGAACTTTTCATATATGTTTATATAGCCATATTTGCATGGGCATATATCTGTAGCCATTTTTGCATGTTTCAATATACTTATATATTTGTGTGTGTTTTATAGGCTTAAGTATAAACAATGGGGATATGGCTTGGGATAGCAACTGGACTTGTGATTTCAATGATAGAAAGAATTCCCAGATGAGGAAATTCCCTCTGCCAATGCAGGTTGGCGGCACACGCTCTACAATTTAAAATCTTAAGAGTTTTGCCTAGGGAACTGAGAGGTTAGGTTTCTTACCCAGGCAAGTTATGGCCAGTATGGTGCAGAAAAGGGACTTGAATGCTTCTTTTTGACTCCAGGCTAATTCTCTTAGCCTTACATTGTATTACATGTGTGTGTATGTGTAGCAAGGCTCTGGTTGGCAAGAGCATCTGACATGACACTTTTCTACAAAGAAAAGCTGGGAAGTGTGCTTTGGAGATATTCTTGATGATGTGTAAGAAACTGTCTTGGTGGGAAATGGAACACTCAGAGATATTCCATATGAGCTTTCAATCAGTTAATAACAGGGAGAAGTAG
This sequence comes from Antechinus flavipes, assembly GCF_016432865.1. Lineage (NCBI taxonomy): Eukaryota > Metazoa > Chordata > Mammalia > Dasyuromorphia > Dasyuridae > Antechinus > Antechinus flavipes. Next base: position 436,408,059 of record NC_067401.1, on the reverse strand, counting down.
AGACATCAATGATGAGGAGCTATTCAAAAAATTCTATCAACTTCTCTTTACCACATTTCTTTAGGGAGGGAATGCAGACTGATGAAAAGAGACAATTCTATGACCTTGTCAGTTTGAAAAATCCACAGGTCTCCTCAATATCCCATTATTCCAGAATTTGGGTTTCCAGCCAGAAGATTATTCATACAGCACCTTCCTCATCATCTTGGCACAAGGGATAGATTCTATTGGAGTCACTCAAACTCAAACTTGAAAATTGGAGTAAAAAAGAGAGTTTTTCTCAGTTTTTCTCATCTGTAAAAAAAGGATAATAATAACACCTTCCTCACAGGGTTGATGTTAGAGTCAAATGAAATGATATTTGTTAAGTGAATGACATATTGCATGTAATATAGTAAGAGCTTAATAAATGCTAAATAAATTTAAACATTTAAATATTAAAAGACTTTAATGTTCTATCAGTACATCCTTAAGAAGTAAAGAGTAACATTCAATAGTAAACTTCAAGATGCCAATCTAACATTAGGCTGGGACTCATCCAGCAGTAATGCTCCCTCTGAACCTGAACGTAGTAGGAGTCATACTATATAAGAAATTGGGCCAAGATGATCTAGCTCCCCTGAGAGACTAGGGGGCATAGGGATGGCTCCCATGGTATCAAAAATGGAAGAAAATGTGTGTATTTTGTTTTTAATATAGTGTCCCTTTATTTTTTTAATTTTTATTTAAATATATATATATATAAACACATATATATATATATATTTAATTCGTATAAATATTCCTTATAAAAGTTATCCAATGTTAAGTGGTTAAATGGAACTAGGGTAGTAAGCCCCTAACAAATGAAAGGAATATAACTTATTCAGGTTTTAGCCAGTGACAGTAGGGGGCAGGGGAGGGGGAGAAGCCTTTCCAAATCCCTTAGGATAACCTGGAACTCTAGAGAGAAATGTAACTTGCCTGGAATTCTGAGGAAGAAATGTAACTTAGAGAACACATATATGTGTGTATATACCTATGTGTATATGTTGTATATATAAATGTAATATACACACACACACACACACACATATATTCATATATGTGCATGGGCATCCACATGAGGTAAATCTTTAAATATTTAAAATGTAATTTAATTAATATTTATTTAATAATAATAATGTAATAATATTTAAATAATTTGGGTTAGTAGCTGGGAAAGTTCTCAGGAGCTGGGTTATATAGAACAGTGTTATCAGAATAAAATAAATACAGAGAAAGAAAACTGTTTATAAGGATTCCCACAGGCTGCAATTTGCCCTAGAAAACCACATATTAAATTATCTACATTTTCTTATATTTTTTACTTATTTTGTTCAATATTTCCCAATTACATTTCCTACTCAGGGCCCTACTCAGTAGCCCTGCAGCCTATAGGCTGTGTATTTCATACCTTTGAAGTAGAAGATAATGCTTGCATTGAACTTTTAAGTTCTACTAAGGATTTTAAGGGTCAGAGAGAAATATTCTTAGGAACCCCTCTGCTTCACAATGTCGCATGTCTTGTTTGATTTTTCATTTTTTTAAATTTCTGAATGAAAACATTGTTAGCAATTTTGTAGTGAAACGTTTTACTCCAAGTCATATTTACTACAAATATTTAATCTCAATAAAAAATGTAATGGTAGTACCTTCCCAGATTTCTGAAGCAAATGACATTAGGTTTGTGCCTGGAGAGGCATCTATATATATGGGGGAGAAGGGATACAGTAAATAATACTCTCTTCTTGTTTTCCCCTGCCTACTCAGAACACATCAAAGAAACATCTGTTCAATTCTATCAAATAGGGGTCGCTTCTGGGAGAGCCTTGATGGAGTGCCTTTCTATACAGGTGATCCCTGTCTAGCCAAGGGCACTTTTCCAATGACCAGAAGTGATTTCCCTTGGGATGTTTTCACTGGATATGAAGTTTTACTGAAATTAGTGCCCAATAGCCAAGGACACAGGAGGATAGCGTACCAGCAGTATTTTCAATTCTTCAGGTGAACTCTTTATAGAGATAGTTATATTTAACCCACAGTCACCCCCTCAATCTATTAGAGATTAGTAGCAACTGAAAACAGAAGCTGGGGGAGTATTAGACACAATTCTATATCTGAAGGATCTCATAACTCTTGGCTTTGCTTGCATTTCTTACAGAAGTTGCTTCAGGACAACCTCCAGGAAGCAAACCAGACACATGGCATTTTGGGTGTGTAGACAAGTTCCTAGTCCCATCCTGACAAAAGACAGAATGAATACGCAAGTGCCCTTTGAGTGGTGCCCCAGACAGCTATTATTTTGCATTGAAAATATTGGATGTTGGACATGTTCTAAGGATAAATGATGTGATGAAACATCCTTCCTTTATTTAAAAAATCAGGGAGTCATGAGGGCAGGAGGAGGGGCGTTAGCTTAATGAATTGGTTTATTTTGCTCCTCTTTATTACAAGGGAGAGTTCTGGGAAGGAAGGGGAAGTAACTATTCTATGCAAAAAGAAAATTTTTAAATAAAATTAAAGGACAGTGAAATTAAATGATAGAGGTTGTTTGATTCTAACCCCTGTACCAACATATACATAAACTTATGTGTAAATACATGCATGTATGCATATTCAGAGAGAAAGAATCATCAAATCAACAACAATGTAATGAAATCTTCCAGAAAAGGAATCCCACTATGATATAATCAAGAAGTAATCATCTAGTTTTTATATAAATACCGCCAAGGAGTGGGAGCCCACCATCTGTAGAGGCAGACCATTCTACTTAGGGACAGATTTAATTGTTAGTACTTTTTTCCCCCTGACATCAGGTCTATACAAGTTTCCTTCCAAGGAACTGGAGTCTGCATGTGTCATTCTGTTCATCTCAGCTCTGGTTCTTCCCATCTGCTTTTGCTTTTCTTTTCAAAGGCCAAGTCCAAGAGTGTAGTTGAGGTATATGAACTGGCTGTGAATCCATCATCCTTAATGCAGGGTAAAAGAGGAAAGAAAATACACAGCCAAGAAATGTTCAAAAAATCTGAGTTCATACTGTCTAGGGATTAACATCTCATTAAAAAGACAGGAAGAATTCGGGAGGACCTAACTAGGTTGCTCCTGCATACAATTTTTACTTTTACAAAGCCAGTACCTCCCCCTTTCTGGTATAATTTTCAAAATAATAGGACCCTATGGCCTCTTTTCAATCACTCCTTTAAAAAATTTCTTCTATACACAGACATGTCTTCATATTCTTTTGTATCCTTCACATTTTTCATCCTTCAAAAGTTTCTTTTTTTTTTAATTGGAGGGTTTTTTAACTTTTGGGGTTTTTTTTGTTTGTTTTTCACAATTAGAGCTTTGATTTCATTGGTATAACAAACTCACTAGTGAATAAATCCCCAGTATTAATACTGATCAGCATCACCAGCTCTCTAACCCAGTCTAAGCCAATTTCCTAGGGTCAGTAAGAAGCTAAATAACTTACGACACAGTAAGCATGCATCAAGAATTAAAACTCAGATCCTCATGATACAAATTTTCCCCCTTCTCTCACACAACTTCTAAGTCCCATGTTGAAAAAAATCACATAAATTACATCAACTCATGAGTTAGAGAAAAAAATAACTGAAATCTAGCTGTCTATCTTTTTAAGATCAGCAACATCTGTGCTGAGTGAAGTGAGCAGAACCAGGAGAACATAGTATATGGTATCAGCAAAAGTAAGTGATGATCCACTGTGATGGACTTGGCTTTTCTTAGCAATGTATTAATTCAAGATGATTCCAATAAACCTAGGATAGAAAAATGCTGCCTGCATCCAAAGAGAAAACTATGGATACTGAATGTAGTTCAAATCAATGTATTTTCACTTTTTGTTTTTGTTTTTTTTTTATTTGTTTGTTTGCTTGCTTGTTTTTTCTTTCTCATGTTTTTCCCCTTTTGATTTGTTTTTTTCTTATGCAACATGACAAATTCAAAAATATGTTTAAAAGAATTGCACATATTTAACCTATTTCAAATTGCTTGTTGTCTTGGGGGAGGAGGAAAGTGAAAGAAGAAGAAAAATTTGGAACACAAAGTCTTACAAAAATGCATGTTGGAAACTATCTTTACATGTATTTGAAAAAATAAAATGCTATTGAGAAAAAAAAATTAAAAACAAAACAAAACAAAACAAAAACAAAAAACAAAAACAAAAACAAAAACAAAAACAAAAAAAAAACAACAACTGTCCAAAGATCACTACGACTAGTTGACAATTAGCTCATTCCTGGAGCCCCTTTGTCACTTGATAAATATCTAAACTTGGTCAAGGACAGCTTGTATTGCCTCCAATAACTTCTCAGGACTCGTGCACTAAGTCATCAGCATCAGAATGGTAATTTGCTCCATTAGCAGAAAGAGTTCCATATTTGGATTTTCCTACTGATGAGTGTTCTTTGTAGCTGCACATTTATGACCAGAACTGAAAAGAGACAGGAGAGCAAAATAATTTTTTTAAATGCCTAAGGTGGGTTTTGTCCTTATGAATTATGAGGCAACCTGGTAGCAAAGAGAAGGAATTAAGAAAAGAGTTTTGGGTGCAGTGAAAAGATAGTGCCTGTAAGGATTCAAGGTCTACAATAAGCAATATCTTACAATGGAAAGAACACCAAAAGTTGTACAACTTGAAGTATATGGTTTTGCTAATAATTACCCATTTGACCTTGGGTACATTATATCATATCTCAAAGCTTCAATTTGCTTATCTATTATGATGAATGAGAAAGATTGCCTATTACTATAAAAGCACCAATAGTAGCATGAAAAAGACTGGGAATCAGAAGAGATAAGTTTGAATTCTGACTTTGCCAGAATCTATGTGAGTTGGGTCCAGTCTCTTAAATTATTTAGGCTTCAATTTTCTCACCAAAGCTTCTTAAACTATGGGTTGTGACCCAATATGGGGTCATATAACTGAATGTGGGGTCATGAAATCATGATTTATGATTAATGTGCTTGATTTATATACCTATTTTATATATCTCTTTCCCCGGGTCATGTAAAAATTTCTCAGGTAAAAAGGTGTCATTAGTGGAAAAGGTTTAAGAAACCCTGCATTAGAGAGCTTCTATAACACTTTCCCTCAGTGCAACATTGTGGTGCAATTAATGTGATATAACCTCCTCTATTTCTGCAGAGTCTGATGTATCTGATAAAGAGTTGACTTCAGAATCAAGATAGCTGAGATCCAGATCCCTCCTCTGATATGTATTGTCTGTATGACCCTGGAAAACATGACCCTTAATTTTTCAGTGCTTTAGGCATCTTTTAAATAACTGATTAAGTTGCAGAGAAAATGGAAAATAGTACTCTTAGAAAAAAATTCCACATCTTTCTAATCTTTAGGGTTTCAAGGGACTCACAAGTCCATTTCCTGTCCTTATGTTTTTGTTGTTGTTTAGTCATATCTGACTCTTGATGACCCCATGGGCCATGTGTCCATGATGTTTTCTTGGCAAAGATACTTGAGTGCTTTGCCAGTTCTTTCTCTAAATAGATTGCCGAAGGTCACACAGCTAATAAGTGTCCGAGGCCAAATTTAAACTCAAGTATTACTGACTTCAGGCCCACGTCTCAATCCACTGAGCCATATAACTGAACTGTTCCATCCTTATATATTTTGTATTTAATTAGTGTGCAAATACATTGAAAACCAGCATAAAATATAAGTTCCCTGGGATAAGTAGATTTTTGTCTTTGTACATATCCTCAGCACCTTTCTATTACAGTGCTTGTTTGTCCTTTGTTTTTGATTTGACCAAAGACATCATGAGGATGATGTCTTGACTTTGGCATGAATTGGATTTAACTGAGGCAGAACCCTCCCAACACCCAGAACAATATGTAATTTAAATTTGTGTTGATTGATTTTAGCATAATATTTTGCAATCTATTGATAGAATCCACCTAACACATATGTTAAATCCATCTTTAAAGTTCCCACATTGAACATTTTATTTAATCCCTTAACAATGTTAGAAAGGTTATAAAAAGAGACAGGACATTAGTCATTGCATAATCCTTGCCTTCAGTATGCACTTAAATACCTTAATCAATAAATTCAATTCACCAGTTGTCATTAGGGGTTAAGTGATTTATCAAAACCTCCATATGAAAGCCCCTGGACCCTAGACCTATAATTCATCCTACCAATTTGACTACACATCCTTAGGTAAATGGCATTCACTCTCATTGTACAAGTGATATTCCAATTATTCTTTATATAAATTATGCAGGTAAAGGTGAAGGTGTAAAAAAAAATTAATGGAAATTGCAAGAATTGAAGTATATATACTGTAAATAGGGTAATCTTTGTATCAGGAAATACAGAGAAATAAACCAGAATGGAGCATCACACACACACACACACACACACACACACACACACACACACATACATTTATGCTCCTCATCTTATCTCAATACTGTAGTTCAATCTTATCCAAATCTTCATGACACCATTTTGGAGTTATCTCAGCAAAGATACTAGAGTATCTCCATCTCCAGCTCATTTTACAGATGAGGAAACTGAGGAAAACAAGGTTAAGTGATTTGCCCAGGGTTACACAGCTATTAAGTATCCAAGGCTAGATGTACAACCATAAATTTGAATCTTCCTGCCTCCAGATCTGGTATCCTATTCCCTGTGCCATCTAGCCACCCTATTAAAAGGATAGTAAAAAATAAATCTCTACAGTCAGAAAATCTCAGAGCTGAAAGGGAATTTTCAAGCCATCCAAAACCAACTACCTTTTCCATATCACAAAGAGAACACATTTGAGGGATGAAAGAAACCTTAGAAATTATCAAATCCAAGGAAAACAGGTTTATATGACTTACCCAGCATCACATAGTTAGTAAGCACCTGAAGATTTGAACTCAAATCTTTCTGACTCTAGGATATATCAATGACCCCACACCTTCTAACTGACATTCATATCCTAAACAATGCCCAATGAAATGGAACCTGCTATCTCCTAAAATACCCCATTCCAGATTGAGATGTGTTATAATTGTTGTTTTTATTTTTTTAAATACTTGAAATTTGCTTTTTTTTGCCACTGCTAGCAATTCACTGGTCCTAGCTCTGCCCTTTGAATCCAAGCAAAATAAATACAATCCCTATTACTAGAGCCCTTCAAAATGTTATACTGAAGAAAGAATGTAACCTTTGAAGTCAAAAAGCCTAGATTCAAATCTCCTCTTAGAAGCTATCTCTGTGATCTTGGGTATCTCGCTGGCCTCTGTTTCCTCATTTGTAAAATGAGAAATATAGTAGAAGGCTTCTGAGTCCTTTTTCCAGAACTAGATCCATGATCATATGAAATACTCAAAGGTATATACCATGTCTCTCTAAGCCTTCCATTTTCCAGGCTAACAATCACTAGTTCCTTCATCCCACTCTCACATGGTTTAAACCAAAGGCTCTTTATTATCCTGATTCACTTCTCTATAACACTTGAATTGGTAAATTACTTATCATTCTCAAATATTCATAAAGAATGAAAAAGCATTTTAGGAAATACCTATATAGCTGATCAATCAATATAAGAGGATTATATCTTAGGAGTCCAAGGAGTGGAGAGGAGAAAAAGAGCAGGGAAAATTCCATAAGTGATAGAAGCAAGCATAGAGATGAGAATGGATTAGAGTTCAAAGGAGATGGATTCAAATCCTTCTACACTGCCTCTATGGTTTTTGATAAATGACTCCCTTCTTTGAGTTTCATTGTCCTCATCAGTGAAATGAGGAATTTCTACTAATTAGCTTCTCAGGTTTCTTCCTATAATCTTCTTTGATTAAATGTATGTCATTTAATCTTGAAATCTAATTAAAATGAAGATCAAAGGCTGTGATGATCAATGGAATAAAAAATCTGATGTAAAAATGTGTATTTCAGTGAGAAGGGTATCACAAAAGTAAGTTAGAGTAATTCACGAACAAAAGACCTGGAGACCATGAGCAAACCTTACACATATTTTCTGCTCATCACTTGTGATATTCTGGGGAGACTCTGAGACAGGTTGGATGGGGGTTCAGAGAATAGGTCCAGACGGGGTAGGGAGGATAGGGCAGGAGAAAAGCCTTTTGTTTCTTTCTTCATAGACCCCAGGCTGTAGTCAGTTGCTGTTATGTCAAGAAAGAGTGCTAACACATCCCAGCCAGAAGAGTTACCTTAGTAAGACCATGACAAAAATGAGCATAAGGTTCTGATGTTGAAAAATTGAGATTGAAGAATTATATGATTGAATTCTGTTTAATTATGAAAAGGGTAAACAAGGTTAATGTAATCAGAAGTATTATTATCCCCATTTTATAGATGAGAAAGCAAGCTATTCTTTCATCATCTGCAAAATTCAATGGGTCTGGGGTTAGACTTGATTCTAAATCAAGATATCACCCATGATGGTCTTTGGTTATAATGAACAAAGAATAAACAAGGTTGTTTCTAGAGCTAAATACCTTGGGAAGTAGGAAAATAGCTAAGTTACATAGTCTTCTATAATTTGCAAAACATTTTCTATATTATCTTATTTGATGCTCTTAACTCTGAGGGATGCACCATTTTGTTTCCTTTTTTTTTTTAACATTCATTTTTTATTGAAGCTTTTTTATTTTCTTTTTTTTTTTAATTTTATTTTATTTAATAATAACTTTGTATTGACAGAATCCATGCCAGGATAATTTTTACACGACATTATCCCTTGCAATCACTTATGTTTCGTTTTTTCCCCTCCCTCCCTTCTCCCCCCCCCCCAGGATGGCAAGCAGTCCTAGATATGTTAAATATGTTGCAGTATATCTAGATACAATACATATTTGCAGAACCGAACAGTTCTCTTGTTGCACAGGGAGAATTGGATTCAGAAGGTAAAAATAACTCGGGAAGAAAATCAAAAATGCAAATAGTTCACATTCATTTCCCAGTATTCCTTCTTTGGGTGTAGCTGTTTCTGTCCATCATTTCTCCAATGAAACTCAGTTAAGTCTCTTTGTCAGAGAAATCCACTTCCATCAGAATACATCCTCACACAATATCGTTGTCGAAGTGTATAATGATCTCCTGGTTCTGCTCATCTCACTCAGCATCAGTCCATGTAGGTCTCTCCAAGCCTCTCTGTATTCATCCTGCTGGTCATTCCTTACAGAGCAATAATATTCCATAACATTCATATACCACAATTTACCCAGCCATTCTCCAATTGATGGGCATCCATTCATTTTCCAGTTTCTAGCCACTACAAACAGGGCTGCCACAAACATTTTGGCACATACAGGTCCCCTTCCCTTTTTTAGTATCTCTTTGGGGTATAAGCCCAATAGAAACACTGCTGGATCAAAGGGTATGCACAGTTTGATAACTTTTTGGGCATAATTCCAGATCGCTCTCCAGAATGGCTGGATTCGTTCACAACTCCACCAACAATGCATCAGTGTCCCCGTTTTCCCGCATCCCCTCCAACATTCATCATTATTTTTTCCTGTCATCTTAGCCAATCTGACAGGTGTGTAGTGATATCTCAGAGTTGTCTTAATTTGCATTTCTCTGATCAATAGTGATTTGGAACACTTTTTCATGTGAGTGGTAATAGTTTCAATTTCTTCATCTGAAAATTGTCTGTTCATATCCTTTGACCATTTATCAATTGGAGAATGGCTTGATTTTTTATAAATTTGAGTCAGTTCTCTATATATTTTGGAAATGAGGCCTTTATCAGAACCTTTAATTGTAAAGATGTTTTCCCAGTTTGTTACTTCCCTACTAATCTTGTTTGCATTCGTTCTGTTTGTACAAAGGCTTTTTAATTTGATATAATCAAAATTTTCTATTTTGTGATCGGTAATGGTCTCTAGTTCATCTTTGGTCACAAATTTCTTTCTCCTCCACAAGTCTGAGAGATAAACTATCCTATGTTCCTCTAATTTATTTATAATCTCGTTCTTTATTTTGTTTCCTTTTTACAGATGATAAAACTGAGGTTAAAAGTGATCTATTGACTTGCCCAGAGTTCAGAGCTAATAATAAGTATTTGAAGCAGAATTCAATTCCATCTAATTTCAAGTCAGGAACTATGTTCACACACCATCCAGGACTGAATATATCAACACTAAAATCAGTTCATAAAAATATAGATGAGTACAATGATAATTTGGCCATGAATACAACCTGTTAAGGGGTGCACAGTGGGATAAAGTGCCAGGCTTGGAGTCAAGAATTCTTGTTCTTCCTGAATTCAAGTCCAGCCTCAAACACTTACTAGTTGTGTGACCTGGGCAAGCCACTTAAACCTGTTTGACTCAGTTCATTATTTGTAAAATAAGCTGGAGAAAGAAATGGCAAACTACTGGTATATTTCTTCCATAAAAACCCAAAACAGGATCACAAAAAAACAGACACAATTAAATAATGACTCAACATCTACCATACCCCTTTGAGGTTTCTTTAGTAGAAAAGTAAATCCTACCACAACATTTCTTTTGTTAGAACAATTAAGACTGAATCCTGAGTTAGAAAAAGCAAGAACCAGACTCAAGCCAACAATTAGCATATTGTTACACAACTAATTGGGTGGAGCCAGAGAAGAAGAGGTTCTTTTTCTAGACCAAGTTCAAGTTGTAGTAAAGGGATGCCACAATCCTATGTGTTGACCAATTCTTGAATACTATATATTAGTCATAGAATCCAATTCCACAATTCAACAAATACTCACCAAGCTTAGTCTATGTGCCAGACACTGTCTATTAAAAAAAAAATGGAAAAGAATACTTTCTCTCAAGAAACTCCTGTTCTAATTGAAGGAAGTTTGAAACTTGTTAAATCCAACTCTATCATTTCATAGATAGGAAAGTGTCACTTTTATAAAATTACCACATCTTTTATTTGACTTACACATGAAAATTTCATTGCCACTGCAATACATAATAGGTGAGGGACAGTTGATAGCATTCTGGATCTAGAATCTGAAACCTATTGAGTTCAAATGTAGCCTCAAATATTTAGTAGCCACAGAATCTTGGGCAAATCACTTCCATTTGCCTCATTTTGCTCAAATGTAAAATAGAAATAATAGAATCAATCCCCTAGGGTTATTGTGAGAATAAAATGAGATAATCTTTGTAAAGTACTTTGTGTAGTTCCTTAAACATAATTATATAAATGTTAATTATTGGTATTCTAGGCATTTTGTTTGAATTCAATAAACTGTTGAATTCAATGAATTTAACAGAATTGAAATCATACTGAAAAGTTTTCTTGACTTGTCCAGATCTTTGTTTAGGGTACTTCCTCACCTCCTGCCAAAAAAAAAAAAAAAAAAAAAAATAGCCTAAACTAGGAAGTTTCTAACTAAACCAAGAAGTTTGATTGATTTATCCCTAGGACTTATTCCAGAGTTAGGGTATTAAAAAATAGGTACTTCTTGATATCTTTCATTGCTAACACACTGAACTGAATTTCAAGATGCCCAATGATGCTCAGAAGCAACTGAGGCAGTGTGATCTAATGGCTAGAGAATTGACCAGGGAGTCAAAACAGATTCACTGTTTCTTATACCTATTGAAGTATGACTATGAACAAAACCTTAATCTCTTAGTACTTGAGGCAATTCTTTAAGATTTTAAATTACAGAGCAGCTACTGAGCATCATGGGTAGCGGCTTTCTTACCAAACTTGCCTTTTATCATTAAATCACAGGTCTGATTGAGAAAACAAACAAATGTAGTAGTCTACAGATAGAACAGTGGAAAGCTAACTGAACCATACAATATCAAACCCTCAGCTTTGAGCCTTAATGGGACTATTTAAAGCAATTTAGGTTAACTCTGTAATGATGGCCTTTTTTTTAATTTTTATTCTAAGATATTAGCACTCTGTGCCTAATACATACTAAGTGCTTAATAAATATATATATTGAATCACAATAAATCTGCAAAATAAATGCTGTTATTATCCCCATTTTACAGTTGTTTGTATTGTCTTTCTTGTATCAGTAAGGGAAGGGAATGGAAATAGATTTCCATCATGTCAAACAAAAAAAAAATACTTTTTTCCTAAATTGATCTTCACAAAAATGATGGACTTTTCAGATATTTTGTTGTTATTATCTTTACAAAATTTGAAGATAGTTAGCAGGTGATTGTGTGTGTGTATGTATGTGTGTTTTATATTAATTGAAGTTTGACTTTTTAAAAAATTTTTAACATAACAGCCCTTGTTTTGTATGAGACCTAAATAAATTTAAACTGCTCAATTAAAAAATCAAAACCAGAAACAAAGCTCATTTTGGAGCAGGGGGGGGCAGAAAATAGAAGGTGGGGCTCCAGAGACTACTTCTTTTACTATAAATTCTCCTTCTTCTTTAACTAAGGGAAGGAATGGGGTATGAAACATCAGTAAAAGGAAAGATTTCCTCTCTCTTACCAGACAGAGGAAAAGGAAACGCATGCACTTAGTGTATCTGGGTTTGATCTTGATCCTTGATGTTTCTTCTGATTCATTTGTTTGGTAGGTCAGAAAGAAAGTTTTCTCTTGATGGAATGAATGTATGACATGTGCAGCGTGCCCCGAGCCTCCTTCTCCCCAACCCTTAGCCCAGCAAAAACAACATTAAAGCAACTAATGCATCTGTCCTTATCAGGGCGGTCAGGGAATGTTTGGAGCACCTGATGGGTCAAAATTCTGAGGAAGAGACTAAGAACAGATAACAGGCCTTTGCACTATTAAGACTTCCTAAGCTAGAGGAAGAAGGAGAGGAAGGAATACCATTCAAAGGCACTATCAAAGGCTTACACATTTTAGCCTCTTCTTTAGTCTTTCAATCCTTTTTTTTTTTTCTACCCAAAATGTTCAGAATCTTTTTTGGAGGGAGACATCCTTCTTCACCAAATCATGTACAGTTTAGAACAAAGAAAATAACCTCAAATAATACAAGAAAATTACGTATTTGGGGGAACAGAAAGTATGCCCTTCTAACATTATTATAGCAAAGGCTTCAGAGTGCTTTAGCTATTGGAATTAGGTGTCAGAATGGAAAAGTGGGATTTTGAGCCAAGAAGAAGGGAATTTTGAATCCTGTCTCATATCCTTACCAGTCGAGTAACCAGGAGCAAGGCATTTAATTTCTCATGACCTCAGTTTCTTAACTGTAATATGTAATGTAACAGCATTAGCTTTGCAGATTTATTATGATTCAATATACATTTATTAAGTACTTAGCATGTGCTGGACACATAGTGCTAATATCTTAGAATAAAAATAAAAGCAAAAGACTAAACCCTGGTCTTGAGGAGTTTGTATTTTAATGGGAGCAGCAACATGCAAATAGCTATGTACATATAAGCTAAAAACAAAATAAATTGGAAATAGTGGAGAGAAGGTACTGGAAATTAAAAGAAAGTAGAAAAGACTCCCTGTAAAAGGAAATTTCTCCCCCCTCGGCGGTTGAAAAAAAAAAAAAAGGAAATTTCATCTGGGCTATCAAAGAAACTAAGGAAACTAAGAAATGAGGATGAAGAGAGGAAGTATTCTAAATGTGGGGAAAAGTTAGCGAAAATAGAGGAAAATAGAATGTTCTTTGATGAAGGACAAAGAGGTCAATGTCACTTGATCAAAGAATATGTTGATCAAAAAATAAGAAAATTAGGAATTTGTTGGGAGGCTCAAATGAGTTAACATTTCTAAATATAAAGCACTTTGTAAATCTTAATACTCTACATTAATTCTAGTTATTTGTTAGGATTCTTACAAGATGCTAAGTCAGTGGAATTGATGAGATAATGATTCTCTAATTTACAGGTACTTAGTACTTACTTTAATTCCATAAGATTCCCACCTTTAAGAGAGCATATATAAGGACAAGCCCACTAAAGGACAAGCCCACTAGAAGGTCTCAGAGAAGGAAACAGATTCATTCCATTTTCCACCTTTGTGCTAGCTGGAGACTGAAGCACAAACCTTTGGATTCCGACACAAACTCACTAAAAGCTCTCAGAGCCTTAGCCAGGATTCAGTCAGGGAGATTCAGAAGCCAGAGAAGCAGGTGGGAGTTCAAGCTCTCAAAACCAAGGCCAGACTGAAAGGCTCTCCAGAAAGCTGCCCAGCCCCAGGAAGGAGACAATAAAGGATTTGGACACCTGGTTGCCTTTGGGGTGATTACTCTGAACTGAAACGAATGCTGCCTCCAGAGATCCCAAGAAAATCCCAACAAGAGAATATTACATTTTAGAGAAGAATATTATAGTTATTATTATTGATATGGTAGCAGATATAAAGTATGACATAAGATGTGTCAAGTAATTGAGAAACTGATCAATTAACAAGTATTTAATAAAGGCTTCCTATTCCTTTTTTTCTTTTTTATTAAAACTTGTTATTGTCAAAACATATGCAAAAATTTCAACATTCAGCTTTGCAAAATCTTGTGTTCCAAATTGTTTTCTCCCTCCCTTCCCCCCACCCCATTCCCTAGGTGGCAAATAATCCAACATATGTAACATGGGCAATTCTTCTATACATAATTCCATAATTATCATACTGTATAAGAAAAATCAGATCAAAAAGGGGAAAATGAGAAATAAAACAAAAAACAAGTAAACAACAACAAAAAAGTGAAAATACTACATTATGATTCACACTCAGTCCCCACAATCCTCTCTCTGGGTACAGATGGCTCTTTTCAAAACAAGACCATTGGAATTGGAGGAGCTCCTATTTTCTAAGCCCTATATTAGATCCTGGAGATAGAAAGAAAAGGCAAAAAAAGTCCCTGATCTTAGAGAGTTTACATTCCAATGGGGAAACAACATGTGTCTATGAGACAATGGAATCATGGGCTCTAAGATCACAAGACCATGGAATCACAGATCTAGAGCTCAGAAGGATTTCAGAATTCATCTCATTTTACAATGTGGAAATTGAGATACAGGGAGGTAGTAAATTACTCAAGCTCACTCACTGATGAGCATCAAATATAAATAATGTATATTTATATGCACACATATATGTGTATATATGTATAATACTTATATGCACAAATATAGATACATAAGTTTGTGTGGAGGTGACAAATATAAAGTATTAATAATTGGGGAATTCAGAGAAGAATAGAATGTAGAATTTGGACTGTATTTTGAAAGAAGCTGGTAATCTAAGAGTCAACAGTAAGAAAGAGATTCCAGAATAAGACAATAAAAATACTTCTATGTGTGAGCTCATCCAGACTGTGTCAACTCCTATGTCCTTTAAAAAAAAAAAAAGGGAAAATGAAGGAAATTGGAGATTAGATATTTAATCCTTTACCTGGAACATCTAACTTTTGTTTTAAAAAATTCCTTTTTTTTTTTAACAAGAGGTCAGATTATGGGGGATGTCTATGATCTCCCACCATGACTGTTTCTGACACATAATACTCCTCCTCCCTTTTTGTGCCTTTTTTCTGGTTGAAACCTATTTCTGGAATGTTCTCTCTCCTAATCCTTGATTCTTAGAAATTTCTAACTCAGCTCAATCAATAGTTCCTCAAAGAGGACATTTTTGGTTACCACAGGAGATAATGCCTCCATCTCTGAGACTTCCTTCCATCTATTTTATTTATCTCATATACATGTGTTTATATTGTTTTACACATGCTGTTTTCCCAATCTAAATATAAGGTTTTGAAAAGCAAACACCATTTGTGCTTTTTCTTTGTGAAACCAGAACTCTTTTTGTGATCCAAGCACTATGATCCTCACATGCAGTAAATGCTTAATAAATACTTAGTGGTTAATTGATCCTAATACAATGAAAATAGTATTGGATTTGGAGCCAAAAGACCAGAATTTCTGCCTTCCTATTATCTATATCATCTTATTCAAGTCACTTAATTTGTATAAGTTTCAATTTCCTTATCGATAAAGTGGGAGGCTTTAGTTAGATCACCTTTAAGGTCCTTCCTAACTCTAAGCCTACCATTCAATGAATCTAGATACTTGTACCTGTTAGAGTGAGTTACAAAATTATGTATTGATTTGAGCATTGAGAAGACTGAAACACAGCCCATCACCTCCCAGTCATAATTTCCAAATACTGCTGATACCGTGTAATTGAGCAGCACCAATAGACCCTTGGACATTAGGAGATTTATTCTTTAAATAAAAATGTCATTTTTTCTAAACTGTGGAGGACCTCTGTATATATGAACTAACCCATGTATTCACCCAGCACAGTGAAAATCAATAGAATATGAAAGCACCATTTATGATACTTAATATGTTTGCTATAAATGTGACACCTCACTTGATTGAATGCATTGGAGTTTTTATGCTCCATTCAAGCCTGGGCTGACATAGAGGCTGCGGCAGCCCCTGCAGAAGGAGACATTTAAAAAGAAGCATCCAACCTGCCAGCCTCATTGTTTAAATATTCATTGCATAATTTTACATTTCAATTTTTAACACACCTTATTTCCTTTGTCAGTGCACAAGAGACATTCTAATAGCCTGCCACGAGGTTATTGTGTCACAAAATTTCTGAGCTCAAGTAAAAAAAAAAAAAAGCATGCACATGTTAATTTTCCTAGAAGATGTTAATTTTTATATCCACTGAACTCATACTTTTTGTTGTTGTTGTTGTTCTGGAAAATGCATTCTACTTTTGCTGCATTTGGTCTGTTTCCCCAACTTATTTGGACAAGATGAAAGAGAAGGAAAGTAATGTGATTAGGTAGTTCTTGTAGTTTAGGGATTATTCTGTGATCCGAATATACTCTCCCAATGGGAAGATAATGGCTATATGCCAAAGAGCTGCTTTATTTGTCCTTCAGCCAGTGCAGATTAAAAAGGAGAAGGAGCATCAAATTTGGACCTACCCAATGAAAAAAGAGAAAGAGGACCTGGTGAATGATTAAGTTGACTGTACTCTGTCTACCAGAAACATCTCTAAGCAACATCTGAGAAAATGTTGCTTCCTCAATCCATCACTAACCCCACCTTCCTGAAAGCCAGAGTCAACAAAACTATTTTAAAGCCAATTTAAAATTACTTTCACTGGATTCATGCCAGTTGATTATTGGAACAGGATAGATGGCATGAAGAAAAAAGGAGGGAAGGTAAAAAAGAAAATCCGTTTTTACCTCATACTTTACTCACCTACCTACCCAATAGTATCATTGTGAAAGAAATGCTTTATGTCTACTTAGAACACATAAATGCACCCTTTTTGCTATTACATTCATAGTAATAATGTTCTTGGTTATGAATGGTTGCTCAAACTGAACTAAAAATCCTTGGCTACCTTCAAGTCTCAGATGAGGTTCCCTCCCCCCCCCCCCCAGCTCCTGAACTGGAAATTTCACTCTTCAGGCATGTGGTGGGCTCGTTTGGCAGTGGAGAAGAAGCCTTCTCAGAATTTTCTTTTAATTCCCAAAAAATATAGGATTATCACCGAAACCTGTTATGATGAAATATATGATCAAATTATATAAAAATTAAACATTTTACATTAAGAACCTTTGTCTTATAGCAAGTCTTTTCTGATTTTTTCCCCAGTTCTCACTCTGTACCTAATTCATGTTCTAACTTTCTTCAAATTGTCCTGAGGCAGCTAAGTGAAACAATATTTAGAGCTCTGCACCTATGGTCAAAGAAACCTGAGTTAAAATTCATTCACCAGGCACTTTTTGGCCAAGTGACCTTGAGCAAGTCATTTAACTCCTACATATCTTAGTATAACAACAGTATAACAACATCTCCAGGGCTGTTGTAAGGATCAAATGAGATAATAGTTTAAAGCACTTTGTAAATATCAAAGTACTTTATAAATGGTATTAGAATATTATATGTATGTCATGTATACATGTTATATATGCACATGTGTATAAATTATATATGTGTATATGCACATACATATAACATGCATATATGTCATTGCTTTAGGTATATTATATGATTAATAAAAACAGGATCATTAAAGAACATTTTGAGAGATTTTGTTTTACCTCCATGACCACAATTCCCATTCATCTTGTCAATTTACATACATGGAGAGACAGACAGACAGAGACACAGAGAGAAAGACAGAGACAAACAGAGACATAGAGAAACATAAAGAGAGAGACACATAGAGAAACAGATACTTAGAGAGAAAGAGACAAATAAAGATGGAGAGAGAGAGAGACAAAGAAAGAGGGAGAGAGAGAGAGAGAGAGAGTGAAGGGGGCGGGGGGGAGGGGAGGAGGAGAGTAGTCACATTCTGGATCTCCAGCCTCAGATCTGAAATGCCAAGGTCAGTTTGGTAGTGAATAAACAGCAACCAGGAAGACAACCCTCCCTTTTTTATGGGTGAATGAAATAAACCCAGAAAGGAGAATAAACTTGCCTGAGATCACAAAAGCAGTATTAAAAACAGAATTTGAACTCAAGATTTATATTTTAAGATGAAGATAGAAAAGAACAATTTTATTCTTTGATAGTATGATGCTTCTTTTCATTTAAACAAACTCAAGTTTTTGTTATAATTTTTTAAGTTTGAAGTGACTACAATAAGGAATAAACTATTCTTTCTAACAGATAATAGAATAGGTTTGGAGAAATAAAATTGTAAATATAATCGTTCCCTGGCCACACCACGAGCTCAAAAGTGAAAGAGAAAAAGTTATCTTTCTGCAAAGTAAATCAAAGGGAAAAAGCACTTGGAAAGAGGCAGTAAAGGTCCTGGCAGCACTTTGGAGATTCTTGCAGAATGTATCTGAAGATAATGTAGCACTATCTTTCCTTTTTCCAAATAAGAATGAAGACTGCTACATCTATGTATTATATAATTACTTCAATTTTCTGGAAATGTAAGTAAAGTTCTCAGTGTGTTTGAGATATTAGAGAACTACATCAACCAAGATTTGAAAAAAGACTCTTACAACACATACAATACAATAGATGAGACAAGTGGGTCAACAAGATTTCCTTGCTTTTACTGGGTCCTGCAAGAAGGGAAAGAAAAGCAGTTGTTATTCAGATTATTTTTCTTTTTCTATCACATATTTCTTTAAGAACATCTTTTCTTCTTCATAATTTTAATTAGTCACTAGTCAACATCTATTTATTTAGCACTATCAAAGTACCAGGAATTGTACTAATTTACAAAGAAAAACAAAAGACAGTTGCTCTCCTCAAGAAACTCATGATCTAATGAGGGAGACAAAATGTGTACAACTATGGACAAATAAGATCATTGCAGGATAAATTCAAACTAATTAAAAGAGGAAGGGCATCACAACTAAAAGGCATTATTAGCAAAAGCTTCCTATAGAAGGTGGGACTTCAGTTAGAACTTGAAGGAAGCCAGGGTAGCCACAAGGCAGACGTGAAGTGGAAGAACATTCCAAATATGGGGAATATCCAGAGAAAATGCTCAGGAATCAAGAGATGGAGTGTCTTGCTCCAAAAACATCCAAGAAGCCAGTCATAGGACCAAAAAAATACATTGGAGGTATAAATTGTTAGAAGAATGAAAAGATGTTTATTGTTGGACAAAATGCTCAAACCTACCACATTCCTATCCACTTCTCTCTGAGTGATACCCATTTTAAATTAAGAATTTATTTGATACGATGCATAATTCTACAATACCAGGCACAAAATAATTGTATGAAACGATTGGGCTTTGTTTCTGTGAAAAGTTTTTTTTTTTTTAAGAGGTTTATAATTTCCCAAAAGGATTCCATTTAGGAGGGAGAAAAACTTTTTTTTTTAATGGCACATGATGTAATTTACATCTTTAAGTCTCTCACAAGATAGTAAAGAGAATGTTACTTATTTGTCAATATTCTATTTGAGATATTGTCATTACTTTAGATTTTCTAACATATGATTATCTCTGGCTCCCAAATCAGGCCAATTTGTTCTTTCTCAGTGAAAATAAGGATGAATTCTAATGCCTGTTTTAACTGTTCACATGTGTCATAATCAAGTCCCTTTGTATACATGTTTTCCCCCTAGCAGATTTTTGATACATCTTTAGTAGAATGCTCATGTGTTCTTTTCTGAATCAACTGTTAAGATAACTTAACTATTTTGTTATCCAACATAGAGGCATAAGTATTCCCACATTCACATAGACTGACAGGCAGTGTGATTAAATTGGATAGAATTCTGGACTTGAGCAAGAGATGGGTTCATGTTCCACTTGTAATACTAACTAGCTATGTGACCATGGCCATGCCATTTATCTTTCTGAATATAAGTCTCCACATCCATAAATTAGGGGTAACAATACCTCTGGTACCCACTGTGAGGTGGGTATGATATGAGGATCAAATGAGATAATGTCTGTAAAGTACTTTGTAAACCTTGAAGCATTATATAAATGTCAGTTACTATTAAAGTTAATTATATATCTAGACTTGCATGTAGTACATTCTGAATAAATATTATTTGATCAGCCCAATAGTAAGTGTAAGTGATCCCTAAGATGGAAGTTTTTTCCTTCAAGATAATTTTACAAGGCGTCTAGGAGGAGGAAGAGGGGAGAACAGGGAAATGACCGTTTTATTAAAATTGATTTGGCGAGATGGAGCATAGTTTCATGAGACACTTAATGTGAGCTCAGAAAGCTATGAAAATATTGTAGGGTGTACCATTAAAAACATAGCAGACATGCTGAAAAATAGGAAAATTGAGATACAGTGATATCCTAATTGCACAAAAATTAAACATAAGGAATTGTAATTATGTAGAAAGTTATAAACTTATAGCACTCAAAATATATAGGAACAAGTACATAACGTGGTAATTAAAATATCCATTAAAACACATATGGACTTAAAAGTCTCACTGAAATTCCACTATTAAGTTTTAAAGGGTCTTAAAGCTGCCAGTTCAGCTGTTTAAATAATAGGAAGACCTGAAACAGGAACATATTAGGTCATTGTATTAGTAAAGCCTACATTTTATGCCTTTCTAATGTTATTCTTCCCAGTGCAGTTCTTCCATTTTTTATTTTATTTTATTTTATTTTGGTCATGGCTTAGTCCTTACTGAATGCTATTTCAATTACCAAAAGAAGTCCTTCTGAAATCCATGCAAATGAATTTGGGAGGTGTACAGCAGACAGGAGGACATTTAAAATATCTTTAAATCAAGTTGGCAGCCAGTCTCCTGTGATGCCTACTTTTTGCTCTCAATTGGAATTCCATAAGCATTCATTAGTGAGAAAAAGATCAAAGGGGTGTGCAGTGGTTTTCCCATAATGAAGTCCTTTACAGCAGACATTTTGGTTAATAGATGGAATGAAATTGTAGAGTAACCATTCTAAATCTCATGAATTTATTTCCTTCTGGATGCTTATGTCTTTTGTGGTGAGTGAAATCCTGAACCAATTATTTATAGTAATTTCAAATTGTCTTCCCTTGGACAAAACATTCCTCATGAGTGCATACTGAAATTTTTTAAAAGACTGGACTTTAAATCAAGAGACACCCATGTTGAAAATCTAGTCCCATCACTTAATAGCTGTGCCTAATCTTGCAAAGTCAGTCAATCTATTCAAGCTTCAATTTTCTCATCTATAAAATGGGGACTGATGTAAGGAACAGTTCCCTTATACAAGTGGGATGACAGCTCAGAGGTTTGTAGTTATTTATACACATATGTTCACACAAGTATACATATATATGTATAAATACAGATATGAATATTTGTATACATAATATATATATATTCTAATTAAACTATTCCATTGTTGTTCTATGATCATACCAAGTTTTCTTATTCTGTGTTGTTATTCTTTTGATCTAAAAGTTTTTTTTTTTTTTTAATCTTCTCATGACCTAGCCAAATGCCATTCATTCTCCAAAGACCAGATCAAAGAAATATTTATCTGACAATTCCAGGCCTTATGGATCTGTTTCTTGCTACATTGCTACAGCAATTATTAGTTTCTTCATTTGTATAAAAATCAGAAGAAGAGAAATTTATAAATTCATAAATAAGTTTGAAAATCATTATATATATATATAAAATCTCACTTGATTTCTACTCAGAAGAATCATATAATTATTATTATCTTTTCCATTGTGCATATTAGGAAACTGAGGGTGAGAAGAGTTAAGAGACTTGCTGAAGGTCACAAAACAAGTAAATCATCTGAGACAAGATTAGAACCCAGAATTTCCTGACTCTATATTACCTCAATATGTTGTTGTTAGGTCCAAATTAGATGACATATTTAAAATGCTAAGTAATTGTAGACCTTTATTCCTCAAAATTATTTTGTTTCTTCCACTATACCCATCATGGAAAAAATTTTAAATAAATGGTTGTTGGTGTGTTTATTATTTCCTAGAAATTGTCATATTGGATTTATGCTCACAATATAATATTGTTTTTCTAAACATGAATACTGTAAAATTTTGTTTTCTCATAAAAATTTCTATAGATGCTACTTACTTTTTGACTTTGAAAAAATTCAAATGTACTTCAGTTTCCTTTTCATCCTGAATTTACTAATTCAGTCACCCATTCAGTCAACAAATTAGCATCCAGAGAAAGAACTTATAAATTGAAGTACATACAAAGTGATTATATATATATATATATATGTGTGTGTGTGTGTGTGTGTGTGTGTGTGTGTGTGTGTGTGTGTGTCTAATGGTAGCTTTCTCTAGGGCAGAGGAGGAGGAAAAGAGAAGAAAAAAAAGAGGAAAATAAAATTGCATAATGACTTTATTACATATTTTAAAGGAATATAAATTGTACATAACAGATTTGCATTTTTTCTATTCTACTATTATGGAAATGCTGATTTTATTCCTAAAGTGAAGAATGGAATATACACACACACACACACACACACACACACACACACACACACACATACACACACATATATTAAGCATTTACTATGGGCCAGACAATTTGCTAAGTTCTGAGGATACAAAAAAGTCAAAACCAAAATAAAACATAACAAAAACCACATAGATACTAACCTAACTCCAACTCCAGTGGAGATGACAATGTGACAAAAATAACAAAAAATTGTAAGCATCTACCATGGGAAAGGTGTTAAACATTAGCACAAATATGAAAGAAGACACACTTCTTGCATTCTTGCATCCTCAGGTTTACTAGAAAAGATAATCATGAAAATAATAACTGAGTTGAGATATATAAGTTGAGATAAGAATACATTAAGGAAATAAAATTGACAACTTCAATAAAGGTAGTAAAGAGAAGGGACAGAAATTGTCCCCTTCTTCTATGTCTCTTTCTGAATATGCTTTTGCATATTACTAAGGGTTTTTTAAAAGTTTTGTTGATTTTTCTTCTATAAGTATTCCTTTTTCTGTGTTGATTTTCTTTCTGGATGTAAAAGGGGGTAAAAGAGGGAACATATAATCCTTAAGACAGCATTCTATACTTGAAGTCAGAAAAGATTTGGATTTATATAACAACTCTGATAGTATCTGACTTGGGTCTCTGGCTAAGTCATCTAATGTGCTTGGTACTCAGTTTCCTTATCAGTAAAATAAGTATAATAAAACTTGTACTTGTACTTATACTTCACATGACTGTTGAGAGGTAAGTATTTTCTAAGATTCATGGTGCAATAAGGATGAATTTTTGCTATTAACATATGGAAATTCCTGTGGTAAACAATATACGAATTCCCTTTGAAGTCTAAAATGCTATCATTCAAAAAGTATATCAAACCTTTATTAATAAGGATTCAACTAATTTGAAGGTTGCAATAATTCATGTGGAAGCTGTAGAGGCAGTCTGGGAGTAGGACATTACATAATGTTGGACCTGGATTCAGGAAAATCTAGTTTTAAAATCTGCTTTTGATACTGTTAGGGTAATGATGGCCAAGACAGTTGATCTCTCTGAGATTGTTTTCTCATCTGCAAATATATGGACTAGCTGGTCTTTAGGGCCCCCTCCAGTTTAGATTGATGATCCTAGGAACATAATGCTACTTAGTAAGCCACTTTCTTAGAAATTCTACAAATCATTGTTATAAATAAAATTGTAAGGGAAAGGGGAGATGATTAAAGTATTAGAGAGAAGTAACTGTTTCAAAGAGTGGTAAGATTGCATCCCAAGAAATTCTGCCACCTCTCTTTAACGAATGGCATGTTTTATCAATGGTCCTCAGGAATCACTTTAAATAACATTTTTTTATGTTGTTATTGTGTATTTTTTTTTCTTGAATCTGCTCATTTCCTTCTTCATCAATTTACAAAAATCCTCAAAAGTGTTCCTTTTTACACCATTGATGTTAGACAAATTTTTCCTCTGGTTCTGCTCACTTCTTTCTCATCAGTTTTATAAATCTTAATGTTTTTTTTTAAATCATCCAGCTCATTATTTCTTAGAGCATAATAGCATTACATTATATTCATATACCGTAACTAATTCAGTTATTGCTCAATTACTGAGCATCTTCTCACTTTCCAGGTTTTCCACTATTGAGAAAACTACTGTAAATATTTTGGGATGTAAAGACATTTTCCTCTTTCTTTGATAGCTTAAGTTATAGGCCTAATAGTGGATATAACTAGATCAAAGGACATGCATTATTTAGAAATTATTTCTGTATGTTTCCAAAATTATCATACCCATTCACAAGTCCAGCAACAGTTCATCAATGTGCGTGTCTTCCCGCAGCTATTCCAGAATTTATCATTTTCCTTTTTTGTCATCTTTGCCACTCTGATGGGTGTGAAGTACAATCTCAGAATTGCTTTAATTTGCATTTCTCTAATTAGTAGTGATCTGGAGCATTTTTCTACATCACTATAGATAGCCTGTTTTTTTCTTTTCTCTTGACAACTGTCTGCCCATAACCTTAGACCATTTATTTATCAATAACAGGATGACTATTTTTCTTATAAATGTAAATCAGTTACTTATAAAATTTAGAAATAAGATCTTTATCAAAGAAATTTGCTGCAAAGATTTTTCTCCCCAGTTAATTGCTTCCCTCTTAACCTTAGTTTTATTAGAATTGTCTGTGGGAAATTTTTTAATTTTATACAATCAAAATCATCCATTTTATCTTCTCCAATCCTCTTTTTTGTTTGTTTGGTCGTGGACTTTTGAATGGCCTATAGACCTGATAAGTATTTTTTTTTCATTTTTCTCTAATTTGTTTATGATGTGACCTTTTATATCCAGGTCACACATCTTTTTGCAGCTTTTGTTGGTTTCTGGTATACAGTGTTAGATTAAATCTAATTTCTTCAGATTGCTGTCCAGCACATTTTGTCAAATAGTAAATACTAATCCCAGTATCTGGTATCTTTGTGTTTATCAGATTCTAAGATATTACATGCATTTGCTTCTATGGGGTATATAACAAATCTATTCCAATGACCAATTTATTCTTTAACCCAAACCAAATTGTTAATTACTGCTTTGTAGTACTGTGCAACAAATAGCCTCAGGTCCTATAGGCCATATATTTGAAAGGTGAGTCTTCCTGACTTCAGAATTAGTTCTCTTTACAATAGTCTATACTCCTACATTCATTGTCTGATAAGTTTCATAATAATTAGAATTATCTGGAAGTAAAATGAGCTGCTTCAAGAGGAGCAAATCCTCCTCTCGCTGCAGTTTTTAATAAAGACTATATCACTAAATGAAATGTTATAAAGAAAGGAGTTGAGACCTGGGGGAAAAAAAACCTTAAAGTACCTTTATAGTTAGTGGGCATAAATTGTTGAGTATGCTGGGTCAGAGGGAGAGAAAACTGATTTTCAGATGTGGATTGGACAAGATATCTACTGAGATCTCTTCTGATTTTGAAATTCTCAAGTTTTGAAAATTCTTGAAAATTTTGATATTTTGAAAAATTTTGAAATTCTCCTGGTTCCCTTCTTAAGGGAAATATTATGATAAGAAAAAAGTACCCCCCCCAAAAAAATAAATGATTCCTTAGTGCCTAGAAAATAAGTCAAATAATTTAAAATGGTTTTAAAGGTTTCTCAAAATTGAGCCTATCTCATCTCTCATTCCAATCTTTTCTCATAACTATTCCTCTGTATGTATTCTAGTCAGAAACCAAACTATGAATCATTCTTAAATAGACATTTTACTTTCTTCTTTTAAAGTCTTTGTACATACTGTTCTATAAGCCTGAAAAGTTCTCATATAGCATCACCATCTGTTCAAATTTTATACATCCTCTAAGGCTCAGGCAAAATGACACTTATTTAATGAATGTATTCCTGATGGCCCAAATTAATATCACACACCCCCATCTCTTGTCTCCTTGTGTACTTTCTTGATCTTAAAGCAAATTCTTGTAATCTACTTATTATAGTGACCATTCTCTTATATTTGTTGACTCGTAAAGCTATAAACATCTTGAAATTAGGAGCTACCTTTTAGAATTTGGCAGAGTGCCTTGAAAGAATTACAAGAGCATATAATGTTTTAGAATTATACGGAATCATTAAGTCAGTCAATAAGCATTTATAAAGTTCATACTATATATAAGGCACTGTGCTAAAGTAAGGATACAATTGCATATGAACAAAACATATATAAGAAAAATTGAGAGTAATCAACAGGGGAAAGGCATTGGTAATAATGGAAATCAGGAAAGGAAATGGAAAGGGGAAAGGATTTGAAGGAATCCAGGGAAAAGCAAGATCTAGGGATGATTAAGGAGGGAATTTCAGGTAGAGGGGACAATTGGTTAACATATACAAAACTGGAAGATGGAGTATCTTGGGTGAAGAACAGCAAAGATAGAAAGTCACATGAGAGAAGAGTAAGGTATAAGGAGACTGGAAAGATGGGAAAAAATCAGTTGTGATGAACTTTAGATACCAAACAAAAGAATTTCTAGTTGATCTTGAAGGTGATAGGGAACTACCTATTGAAGAACACAGAGAAACGTGGAGAGACATTCACTCTTCCCTTTTTGACATTCAAAGACTTTCCTAACCTGACATTTTTCTATCTTTTCACACACAGTCATATCCAATATATGGCCAAGTTGAGGATGCAATCTCAGGGTTGTAAGCCTTGGTGAAATGCAGGATAAGAGTACCCTTGATAGTAATATAGAAATTAGAAAGAAGACAGGACATGAGAAGAAAAACAGTGAGTTCCATGTGGAAAATGTTGAGTTTAAGATAAATGTGGGCTATAGGGTTTGAGATATCAAAAAGATTAGTGTAGATATGAGATTGCAGTTCATGAGAGGCATTAGGGCCAGATAAGTAAACTTGAGAATCATCAGCATAACATGACCATAGAATTTATTAGAGCTTAAGATATCACTAAGTGAAATAACATTGAGGGAAAAAAGAGCCTGAGATAACAACTATAATTAGTGGGCATGACTTAGATGAAAAACTAGCAAAAGAGGATGAGAAGGATCAATGAATAAAGTAAAAAGAGAACTTTGTTGAGGTTTTTAGTTACAAAAGGGAGAAGAGAAATGTGGTGGTAGCTAGGAGGCTTGGATGAATAAAATGAGAATTTTTTTTTTTTAAGAATGAGAGACACATGAAGTTATTTGTAGTCAACAGGTACTGGTCTAACTTTCTCACTTTACAGATGAAGAAACAGAGGCTAAAAAAAGTTAAGTAACTATTCCAACATTACACAGCTTCATTTTAAATCACAATCTCAGCAAATTAAGTCCAAAAGAAAAAAAGTGACAAAAAAATTTTAGATCAACAAAAGCTGGACCCCATTAAAAGTCTGTCATCTCTTCAAATCAAAAGTCAGCCTGAATAGAGTTGTTTGACATTTCCTTCTCTAAATCATTTTACAGATGAGAAAACTGAGGCAAACAGGGTTAAATTATTTGTTCATGTTCACACAACCAGGGTGTCTGGCAAATTTGAATTCAGGTCTTTCTGACTCTGGGTCTGGAATTCTATATACTAAACCACCTAGCTCCCTCTCTCTAAAATACACCTGAAAAATATTTTTTTTGAGGCAATTAGGGCAAATCTAGGGTCACACAACTGGGAAGTGTTAAGTGTCTGAGGCCAAATTTGAACTCAGGTCCTTCTAACTTTGGGGCTGGTGTTCTATTCACTGTACCACCTAGCTGTCCCTTCCTGATAAATATTCAACTTAGTCTTTGATCCAACTTCTCTGGTAAATGCATATCTACCATAATATCTACTGATGCATATGTAATCCCTATCAAGTTGCTTTCCTACTGCAACTTCTGCACATAAACTTTGTTGGGGAGATGGCTTCTGGGAGACTGAGTTATTTTTAGAAAAAATGGAGAGACAATGGAACTTTGTGCATTCTGTAACTGGTTCTGATGGACTAACCACTGAGAATGTTAGCGGGAGGAAGTTTATGATTGTCTACATGATCTTAGCTTTGGGAAATTTAAAGGTTGGAAGGTGAGCCACACCAACTCAGAAGTTGGTATCCAGGCTGGGTTTTGCAACCATTGCCGTATCAATGCTCTGAGGAGCAAGGAATAACTTTATAGAGCAATGGAAGTCAAATTGAAACAAGGACTTAAACAACATAAACAATGCTACCTTTGGATATGAATTTGATGGGGCCCAGATGTGTAGAAACTGAGCTAATTTGACAGCTTACTCCCTCAGAGATCAAGGTGCTCTAGAGAAGAGTGTGTCCCACGATGTAAAGTGGAGTTTGGAATGTTTATATTTTTGTTCTGGTTATATCTTTGAAATCAATACCCCTTTGTAAAAGCTAATAGATATTAAAATGGCCATATGGAACTGGAGTGCTATTCACTGGCATCTAATAAAAGGGTAAACATAGACAATGAGAATTTAAGCCAATGATAGCAGGTGAGAGACACCCTAAGTATTCCTCAGGGCATAATAAAACCTTCAGAGCCTATGTAGTCTCCTGTCCCTAAGTTAGTGGAGTCGCAGCATCTCTGTTACAAAACAAATGCCAAAGTCAGCTTATTTCATTTTGGGGGCAGTGCTAATTGTTAGGAAGTTTTTACTTAAAGCAAGTCAAAACTTATATCCTTTCAGCTTTCATTCATCACTCCTGAATCTGTGACCAAATAAAAGTATTTCAAGGAATTGGAAACAGCAACTGTGACCCACTTGAATCTGCTTTTCAAGCTAAATATACCACAATCTATCCTGAGACTCTGCTCTTCAAACTCTTCATCACCCTGATAAAATTCAGAAACAGAAGACTCCGAAACAAGACATAAATGTTTTCAAAGCCACTTCTGCCTCAAAATGCATGGATATTGTGTGTGTGTGTGTGTGTATGTGTGTGTGTTGTAAATTGAAAAAAGATATATTTCAGATTCAAGATAATGGGAAGAATATCAACAATTAGAGCAATTCAAAGGCTGTAATGGATTATCATCACAGATAATGAGTTCCATGGTATCAAAGGTCCTTAAATTGCAGCTGAAGTAATTTTTTTGGTAATGTTGTAGAGAGGTTAGATACCTTAAGTAATAGAGAACCTCAAACACCTCTTCCATTCCTAAAATCGCACAATTATCTAAATGCATTCTCTTTGAAAAAGGGACTGACTTGGGCTTCAAAAAGGGGAGGTATATTTATACTTTGAGTGCATGTGAAGACATTTAAGTAGTCTATAACTATTGATAAACTATTTTGTATTTTTCTGTATGTTTACTATTTAGTATTGCAATAAATCTCAATTCAGAAATGCTCTCCTCTGATGCAGAATACAAAACATTCAAGTTTTCCCATCCACTGGGACTCTTGCTCATGTTCTCCCATAAGTTTATCACAGATAGTCAACCCAACTTGCTTTCTCTTAACATTGTGAAGGTACCAGTGGAGCAGTGCAGTTATTCATACTTGTCACATAAAAAGCCCATTTTTCTTCCTTTCATACAACTCCTTTATAATGTTTCTTGTTCCTGAACACATTCCATTATGTTTTCAAAAAAAGTTTAAAAGGTATATATAGAAAAAAGCCACAACAGCAATAAATTTGTCAGTGTGCTACTTCTCCCCAGGGTCTTCACACTTTTAGCTTTATTTTTCACTTCAACATTTCTTATAAACTTGTTGTAGTGAAAAAAAAGAGCACTAGTTTTGAAGACAAAAGACCCGAGTTCAAATTACAGCTCTGCTACTTTTTTTTTTTTTTATCTATATTCCCTTTGGGCAATTCAATTAACTTCTCTAAACCTCAATAATTTCCTTGTCTATAAAATATGGAGTTTGGACTATGTCTTCTCTAAGCACTACTTGATCTCAGTCTAAGACAGTAAGACTGCCATGAACTTCTTAAAAATCACAAGTCTAAGAAAATGGATTGGACTGTCTCTGTACGCAATAAAACCCTTCTTACCAAATATCTTCAAGCAGAATCTGGCTCAGTAATGTCAAATTCAAATAGGAACAGATCCCTGGAAGCCTTCATTACTTAAAATAACACAAATTAACCAATGCCATATTTTATTTTATTTATTTTGTTAAATATGTCTCAATTACATTTTAATCTGGTTTGGTTGCACTTGGAAGTTGGACACTTCTTGGGTAGATGACCATTTAGAAGAGACGTTATAAAAGAAATCCATGATCCTATATGAGATGGAATGAATAATATCTAAGATTCCTTCAAATCACAATATTCTGGGATCCTGAACATTTCTTAGTGTGGCAGATGATATACATTCCTTCTTCATATGTAACCTATGTGTTTTTCCAATTTGATTCTAGATCTTCACTCATTATCATGACAGGTTCTAAGTCAATAGAGGGGGCAATGTTTTAATAGTTCACTATAAATTTATAGACTCACATCTCTATCATTAATTAAGTAGTTCTATCCCCTTTTAGAGAATCCTATTTTTTCGTAAGTTTTTGCTCAACTCTCTTCATATTAAAACCTTACAGTAGTCTAGAATTAAGCAACTTTACTAGCTATACAATTGCCAGAATAACAGGCAAAAAAAAAATCTAAGAACATAAATAATTATTTAATATATCAACTTCAAAGAGGATCAAAGTCAGAATTACCTTTACTCATCACTATACCTCCTGACTTTTCAATTCTGGAAATATACTCCTGTCATTCAGTTCTCTCCAGGTACCCATTCTTTACCTCCTGGCTTCTTTAGATTCTCTGGCTTCCTTCAAGTTTCAGCTAAAATTCTACTTTCTACTAGGCCTCTCTAATGTCAGAGAATTTCCTTTAAGATGACCTTCCATCTACCTTGTATACTTTTTTATGCATTTTGTCCTTCTCATTAGATTGTGGGTTTCTTGACAACAGGGATGGTCGGTCATTTCTTTTCTTTATATTTGTAACACTTTAATAGAGTGCCTGACACATAATGATTACTTCATAAATGCTTATTGACTTGACTTGGCCACTCATTAATAGTAATAAGATACTAGATCTGTTAGAGTTTGGGGAATATTAAAAAGTATTTTCTTTTATATCTTGAATTCTGAAATATTCTATAAATTCTATGCATATTCTATAAAACCCAGATCACAAGGGCCTATGAAATGTATGGAATAGTGAAACAGTAAAAAAAAAAAATAATAATAGTGAAAAAGATCAAGTCTTGGAGTCAGGACCATTGGAGTTTAAATATTGCCTCTAACACATACAGGCTGTGTGTTACTAGACAAATCAAGTCTCAGTATTCTAGTCAGCTCTATAATCCTATAAGTAGAAAAGTAGTTTGTTAATCTACATTAGTGGACTTGGTTTATTATCAGTAGATTTTATATTGGTGAAATCCCAACTCTCTTTCACACACAAAAGCTTTTATTACTCACAGTTTATGGTTACTTTTCATCTCATTCCATAACTTCTGCTAACCTGCCAATTCCCAACTCTTAGAGCTCAGCTAGGTCTTCAGTTAGAAACTGACCTAAACAAATAATTCATGATATGTCCCAGAAGTACTTTTATTATATAACATTATATAACAAAAAATCTTATAAATGGAATATGTCACTAGTGGTGGAGTCTTAAACAGTTGGTGACTGATGTATCATAGGGACATACCTCAAATTACAAAACTCAAGCAGCCTTTAGCTTGTGGTAGATCCAAGGATAGAAAGAAAAGATAATTTTCCATTCTCTAATGTAAAAGCTGTATTATTTAGCCTATGGTCAGAAAAGGTAAAACTGGAGCTTAGCAATTCTGATGTTTTTACTGATTATATAAAATTGGCTTTGCTTTTCAATCCCCCTATCTCCCTCCTACTTCAGATTATAGCTTCATTTAGCTCCCAGTGTTTTAAAAGGATTCACATCTCACTACTACTTGAGAGAAAACTCAGACACCTTAAGAGCCTATACAAATCTATAGTCTTGTTTTGGTTCTATAATCAAACATTTGCAGAGACAGGTAGGGGGAGGCAAGATGGTAAAGAAAAGGCAATTTCTTGTTTGAGCTCTTCTCAAAGACTTTCTAAACACCTTTAATAATGCCATAAATCAATTCCTGGAGAAGTAGAACCCCCCCCCAAAGAAGAATAAAATAATTTTCCAACCAAGCAACTTAAAAGTCAGCAGAAAAGGTCTGTTTCATCTGGGTAAGGGTGGAGCACAGTCCAGCACAGACCATGCTAGCAAAATCTCAGCCCTAGCAAACCAGGAGCAGGCCTTTGGAGCCACTGAATTATTAACAGCAATGGCCATCACTAAAGTAGGACTCTGTTGCTTTACCCATACTCAGATGTAGATCACAGTCTTGAGCAGAAGTTCCAGAGCAAGGAGGAGCACTAGCATACCAGAGGTTGTGATCACAAGAGAACGAGGACCCTTCTCACAATTCTAGGGCAAAAAAGAGAATGCTTGTGGTCACTCACAGACCATAGCACAGACCAGAAAAGTAGTAACTACACTTCTCCTGGATCTTTCCATCTTAGAAAAACTAAAAACTTACAGGTCCCTAGAAATATCTGAAAACAGCTATACAAAACCCTCAAGTTTGAAACAATGTACTTGGAACAAGTTTGGAAACAGAATCTTACTTTAACAAAGAGTTAAAATGTAATGACCGCGTATTTAAAATCAGCCGGAGTCAGGAATTCAGGTTAAGGGGAAAATCTTCAATATTTATTGAAGTGAAGAAGTGAATAAAGATTGTGATAGCAAATATAGGCAGTTGTGACAGGAAGCCAGCTAACAGAGAGAGACGCGAGCCGAGCCAACCGCGGCAATGGCAATCCCAAAAATCTCTCCTTCCCCTTCCTTTTCCACTCCCCTGCCTCCACCCACCAAAATCGTCATTTCCTATACAACACATCAGGACTTGCACAAAGAGTGGGCAGGGGCCATTCTTTCTCCAAGCTTATATATTAGTAGAGTATGGTCCAATTGCTATTTAGCCTGATGTGTTTGGGACCTCAGTGCATCAACTCAAGCCTCAGCCCATTACATCTCCCGCTTTCTTTTGTTTTAGAACACAGGTGATCATGCCATCCTGACTCCTCAGGGAGGTCAGAGCCCCCAAGGGGAGGTGATCACACCCTCCCTGATTTCTCAGGAAAGGAGGTGAAAGCACCGAAAAGGAGGTGATCATGATCCCCCTGACTTCTTAGGAAGGGAGGTGAAAGCACTAAAAAGGAGATAATCACGCCCTCCCTGACATCTCAGGAAGAGAGATGAAAAGCACCAAAGGGAAGTGGGGATTGCTGGCAGGTTTCTGGGCTCAAGGGTCTTATGCACAAACCCATCAGCATGAGAACACATAGCACATAGCACATAGCAACAACACAGAGACTATTAGTGATGACTCTCCCCACAGTCAGTGCAGGCTTGATGTGGTGTAACAAACATGAATTATACACCCAAGTAATGGTATAACAAACAATATAAATCAACATTATGATGTAAAAGATTGCCAGAAGTCCTAGAAGGAGAGTATGTAAACAGCAGTCACACATACACTCTTCAGCAGCCAAGAGATAGTCCAAAACCAATCTATTGTCCATTGCTTCACATAGCGGGGAATCCAATAATCCCCCCAAGTTTTTGAAGTCCAGAAAAAGTCTTTTTATGTCTTAGGGAATCCATTGATTCCAGCAGATTTTGAAGTGCTGTAACAGTCTTATCATTTCTCAGAAAATCCAATGATTCCTGAGAGCTTTCAAGTCTTATGTCTCAAAGAATTCAATGATTCCTGAGGGATTTAAAGTCCTACAACAATCTAATGTCTCAGAGAATCCAATGATTTCTGAGGGTTTTGAAGTCCAATGATTTTCTATGTCCATGAGTCAAACGCCATAACTGCCACACTCTTTCAATGGTGAGCACAATCAGCAACAGAACCACCCGATGTTTCTTGGGTCTTCTCCTTCGTTTCAAGGGTCTGCTCCGTCTCTCTGTGATGGACAAGGCGAATATGGCTCGTTGGCACCCATCTGATTTCTTCTCCACCTGTAGAGATACAAGCAAACCCTCTCCCCCAAGCAGTTAGCCTATCTAGTCCCTTCCATTCACCACTTTCTGGGTCTTTCCACATCACCTGGCGATTATCTAAAGATAGTGGAGCTGCTCGCACTGGACACTGCCTTTCCGGTGGGTTATAAAACCTGTCTGCCGGAGCCAGTGCATCTTTGTCAAAAATCAAGAAGTTAATAGTATAAAGAGCTAGATTTAGTAGTTCTCTAGGGTTACCTGTGGCTCCCCCTTTCTTTTGTTTTTGGACGAGCGTCTTAATGTCTCTGTTTCTCCTCTCTACTATTGCCTGTCCTTGAGGATTAAAGGGTATGCCAGTGGTGTGTAAAATCTTATACTGTGCACAAAAGTGTGCAAAATGTTTGGAGGTGTATGCAGGACCATTGTCTGTTTTTATTGCTTGTGGCACACCCATAATGGCAAATGCTTGCATGAGGAATTCAGTGACCACTCGGGCTGTCTCTTTTGCTGCTGGTGTGGCAAAAGTGAATCCTGAAAAGGTGTCTACCACAACATGGATAAAAGACAGACGACCGAAAGATTTATAATGGGTCACATCCATTTGCCAGATTTCATTGGATCTCAAACCACGAGGGTTCTTCCCTGGAGGCAGTGTAGGAGCGTGGAAAGGAAGGCAAGCTGTACAGCTTTTTACTATGCTCCTAGCTTCCTCTTTTGTAATCCCAAATTGCAAATGCAAAGCTCGAGCAGCCTGATGGTATTTAGAATGGGATGCCTGGGCCACCTGAAATAAAGGTGTACTGGCTAACATAGTTAAAAGGCTATCTGCCTTTGAATTCCCATCAAAAATAGGGCCTGGGAGTCCACTATGTGAGTGGACATGCAAGATATAAATCTTACCTGGATGTTTTCTCACTTGCTCCTGAAGTTCCTTAAAGAGCTGATATATATTAGAAGCTGCAAATTTTATTTGGGCTGTGGCAATTCTTTGTACCACACCTACTGAATAGGCTGAATCAGATATTATATTTATGTCTCCTGGGTAATAAGTGAGAGCTAACATGATCGCATACAATTCGTTCTGCTGAGTGGACTGAAAAGGAGTTCTGACTACTCTCTTTATAGTTAAGTCATGAGAGTATACAGCACAAATATTGTGTTTGGATGCATCTGTAAAGATAGTTGGTCCTTTAAGAGGAACTTTAGAAACTTTTTCTTCAAGAATCCATCGCCAATTATGTAAAAGTCTGATTATCTTTAATGGAGACCCATGTATAAAATTAGGAGCCATGGCTAATAAAATTTGCCACTCTGGGATGGTCTCACAACACACATTAATTTGTGTATTGGTGTAAAAGGTGTATATCTTATCAGGTCTTGCCCCAGATAATTGTACTGCTCGCTTAATGGCCTTTAACAAAATTCTAGCCACAAGCACTGGGTAAGGAGTAAGGCTTTGTTCTGGTTGTGCCGGGAGGTTCACCCACTCTATCACACTGTCTCCTTGATGAAGGACTGCTGTGGGTGCCTCTTGTGTGGCAAAAACTGATATTTCCAAGGGCTTTTGAGTGACTCTTTCAACCACATTGGATAAAGCCAGTTCAACTTTTCTCAAAGCCTCTTGAGCTTCTTTTGTAAACTGGCGTGGTGAATTTAAAGCACTGTCTCCCCTTAAAATATCATATAATGGTTGTAACTGATAGGTAGTCAAGCCTAACACTGGTTGCATTCATTGGATATCTCCTATCAATTTCTGAAAATCATTTAAGGTGTTTAGCTTCTCTGTTCTTAAGGACAGTTTTTGTAAGCACCTTAGGGTATACTTCATATCCTAAATATTGAAAAGGAGCATGTCTTTGAATTTTCTCTTCAGCTATGTATAATTTGTAGTATCTTAGTGTTTCTATGGTCTTTTGTAGACATGCTTCTAACATTTGTTCCTCAGGTGCACATCCGAATATATCATCCATATAATGTAATAGCATAACTTTTGGAAATGCTTTTCTTATTGGAGCAAGAGCAGTAGCAACATACATTTGACACATAGTGGGGCTGTTTTTCATTCCCTGTGGCAAAACTGTCCATTCATATCTTTTATAAGGCTCAGCTAAGTTAACGCTGGGCACTGAAAAGACAAATCTTTTCATATCCTCCTTATCCAGAGGGATAGAATAGAAACAATCCTTAATATTGATGACCCAAAGAGGCCACTCTCTAGGCAATTGAGTAGGAGATGGAAGTCCAGGCTGAAGAGTTCCCATAGTTTCCATCTGTTCATTTACTTTTCTTAAATCAGTGAGCATCCTCCATTTTCCTGATTTCTTTTTTACAACGAACACTGGGGAATTCCAAGGACTTAGAGAAGGTTGTAAATGTCCTTGTTCAAGCTGCTCCTGTACTATATCTAATAAGGCCTGAATTTTATCACTACCTAAGGGCCACTGTTCTATCCATACTGGTGTATCAGTTTTCCATTGGATAGGAACAGGTGAAAGTGTTGGCAGGCATTTAACAGTAGCCCTGCCCCAAAAACCGAAGTACTCATTTTTAAGCCTAATTGCTGTAAAACATCTCTTCTCCACAGATTGATGGGGATTTTTTCAACTATAAAAGGAGTAAAAACTCCTGTTTTGCCTTCAAAAGTCCATCTCATAGGAGTACTAACTTCAGCTGCTATTGATCCTCCTATTCCAGACATGTAGGTGTCTGCTTTAATCTTTGGCCAGTGACTGGGCCAATTGGCACCTCTAATAACTGTACGATCCGCACCTGTGTCTACCAATCCTTCCAATGGTAGGCCATTTATATAGATCGTGAGCATAGGTCGGTCAGCTGTTACAGCTGCTGTCCAGTATATTCCTGGATTTTGTGGTCTGGAGTCAGAACCTGGGTGACTATCACCAGGTTGCTTATTAGGATTCTGTATGAGTAAACCTGATGCTACTACTTCTCCTGGGTGATAAGTCACACATTGTCTACCTGTATTAGTGACTGGTATATTATCTACACATTCCCCAGTTTCCCACATCAGTGTGTGGATGGACACTGTTTTGTACGTACAAAAAGGAGGTGAAATGGTCAAGCCTACTGTGCCTGGAGGTAGGGGATCCATAGGCTGGAGAGGAACAGATTTCACCTCTCCAGGGGGTATCTCAGTTGTCCCAGCTGCATACAGCTCTATTCTCCCCAACTGTAATTCCCTTCTGCCATCAGGTTGTTTCCTGGCTGGTTGACTGTGTAATCCCCTTCTCCCATCATATGGCTTTCTGGCTGATTGGTCATGTCTGGGTACTGGACTTCTAGGCCCTCCCTGGGTGCACTATTGGCTGCCATCATGCCCCAAGTGTTTTTTGCCTTGGGCCCTGGGGCTGG
Source organism: Antechinus flavipes (assembly GCF_016432865.1). Taxonomy (NCBI): domain Eukaryota; kingdom Metazoa; phylum Chordata; class Mammalia; order Dasyuromorphia; family Dasyuridae; genus Antechinus; species Antechinus flavipes. The sequence goes on along the minus strand of NC_067401.1, from coordinate 436,370,310 downwards.
GCCCCTCATCCCGTTTCCCTGAATCTGTCTACATTCTGAGGCCCAATGGAAGCCTCTGTTGCATTTTGGACATGGGGTTTGGGGTCTTGTTCTCCCACCTTGTTTTCCCATTCTATCTCTATGCCAACATTGAGCTTTCAGATGCCCTACTTTTCCACACTGAAAGCATCTACGAGTCTCTCTGGAAGTCCCTTGCCAAGAGGGATTCTGTCTTCCCATGTTTGGATTTTGGGAAGTCTGCACCATAGCCTGGGTATAAAAGGCATCTGTGCCCACTGTGGCACAGCGTCTTATGATCTCCTCTAAAGGAACATCCTTGCGCAGTCCTAGTATAATTCTTCTGCAAACCTCATTAGCATTTTCCTTAGCAAGTTGCCTTATCAAAATGTCTGTTATTGGATTTTCTCCATTTGTTCTTGTGATAGCTGTCTGCAAGCGTCCCACAAAGTCAGCGAAGGGTTCATTTGGCCCTTGTGTTATTTTTGTGAAGGCCCCACCCTTGTCGTCTTTATTGTGGAGGGAAGCCCACGCTTTAATAGCATTAGCAGCAATTTGCTCATATGCTGCTATAGAATAATTAATTTGTGCTGCGACATCTGCATAAGGACCGACACATGTAAGTAGGTCATAGGTGATTGCAGCATGAACTCCACTTTGACTATTTTGTTGGGCTTGTATCCTACAGAGCTCACTATATTCAGAAAGCCACAAGTAGTTTTGTCCAGGTTCTAGGCATATCTTTGCTATAGATTTCCAGTCATAAGGGGTCAAGACTTCAAAAGCCAAATTATGTAATAGCATCTTAACATAAGCTGATGTAGCCCCATAAAGAGTGCAAGCTTTTTTCAGGTCTTTGAGGATTTCTATATCAAAAGGAGAGTATCTTCTACTTTCTTGACCTGAAGAATTAAACTGTTGAATAACTGGAAAAATGTGGTGTTGGAATTCCAATACATTTCTCCCTTCTTCTTTGGCCTTAATTAGTCCCTTTTGCAATCTACTCAAAGGAGCAGCTGGATGCTGGGGGGGAGGTGCTGGATGCTGGGGGGGAGGTGCTGGATGCTGGGGGGGAGGTGCTGGTGCTGTCACTGCCCCCCCCACTACCCCTCCTCCCTCCATCCCGGAGGGTGGAGTTGATGGAGGAGAGTCAATTACCTGCTCCTCAGGTGGGGCTGAAGCTGCCTCAGATTCATCCCGCCCTTGAGCCTCACTTAAGTCTTCATGCCCTGTGGGGATATGGCCATTAATCTGTTCTATGTCTTTCTCCTTTATCTCAGGCTTCAGCATTTGGCTGTTCTTAGAGTTTTTTCTTTTTCTCCTAGAACTTATACGGTATTTTAAGGCCAACAGTATCGTATTGTATAAATAGAATGCCTCAAAGGGAACTGACTGAGGACCGTTTTCAATGTTATAATCGGAGAGCTGTTGACCAACCAATGCCCAGTTACCTAGAGAGATTTGCTCTTCCTCTAAGAACCCAGAAGAGGTACATTTTAATATACCCAGAAGTTTAGCTGCGTGTTCCCAAGTTACAACTAGCCCTTCCTCTTCTATCAGTTCACGCAGGCTTTCTATAGCACCACTCCTGGGTGGGGCTGGGGGTGGGAGGGTTGGGGTGGGGGATGGAGAATCTTTACCTAGGATCTGTCCCATTTCAGCCAAAAAGTTACTGCTTCAGTCTTTAAGAAAATAAGTTCCCTGTTTGTCTTATACTCACCTAAGTTCCTGGTCACTGGAGACTTCTTCAGTGAAAATAGGGTCCTTGGTTCCCACGCTTGGGTGCCAAATGTAATGACCGCGTATTTAAAATCAGCCAGAGTCAGGAATTCAGGTTAAGGGGAAAATCTTCAATATTTATTGAAGTGAAGAAGTGAATAAAGATTGTGATAGCAAATATAGGCAGTTGTGACAGGAAGCCAGCTAACAGAGAGAGACGCGAGCCGAGCCAACCGCGGCAATGGCAATCCCAAAAATCTCTCCTTCCCCTTCCTTTTCCACTCCCCTGCCTCCACCCACCAAAATCGTCATTTCCTATACAACACATCAGGACTTGCACAAAGAGTGGGCAGGGGCCACTCTTTCTCCAAGCTTATATATTAGTAGAGTATGGTCCAATTACTATTTAGCCTCATGTGCTTGGGACCTCAGTGCATCAACTCAAGCCTCAGCCCATTACATTAAAAGTCAGGAAATAGGCTGGAAAAATGAGCAAACAACAGAAAAAAAATTCTCATCATAAAATGTTACTATGGTGAAAAGGAAGCTCAAAACACATATTCAGAAGACAACAAATTCAAAGTTTATACAGCCAAAGCTTCCAAGAAAAATATGAACTGGTCTCAGGCCATGAAAGAGTTTTAAAAGTATTTTGAAATTTTAGTAAGAGAGGTACAGGAAAAAATGGGAAGAAAAAATGAGAGTGATGTGAGAAAATCATGAAAAAAGTTAATAAAAATACTAAAGAAAATAACACCTTAAAAACATAATCAAACATGCTATAAAGTCCCTTATATGGTTCTGCAAAGCCTCCAGGAATTGGGAAAAAGTCACGTTCTCTACTGTTATTTTTATAATTTTAAAAGGTTGGATTTGGAGATGAAAACTAACAAGTTCAAAAACGATGTAGAGTACTATCTCCCTCTCAGGACTAAAAAGTCCATTTCCCCACCTAAGGAACTTCCAAGGCATCTTCACTGAAGTGATTTATGATTTTTAAGAGACACCAGGAATTGACCCTTGAATTTCTGTTTGAAGATCTTTAACAGTTGATCCTTCCCTTCTTCTGTTGCTCCTTTTTTCCCTTAAGAAAATGAAACTTTCTGTGTACGTTCTTGGCAGTATTATATATAAGCTCCAGATACTCAAAGGTGGAAAAGATTTAAACTGGGAAAGAACAGGAATGTAGATGATTGACAGAGCATCTTTGACCACTTAGCAAGGCTGTTGGTGAGCCGATTTAATCCATTGGATGTTGATATCTTTGAATCAGAACATCAAAAGAGAATGAAGATCATTAATTTTTCACTACAATAGAAACAAGAATTGTTCATCACTTCAGTTGATGAGTTTTCCATGGAATGTCCATTTAAGGAAATGCCCATCTCATTCATATACACTACTTCATTCCTCTACTGACTCTGCTCTTCTTCAGATATCTCCACAAAGGGCCCCACCTATACACCCATTCTGTTCTTTTATGTTTTGTCCTCTCCAGTTAGAATGTAAACTTTTTGAGGGCTGAAACTGTCTCCCTCTTTTGTTTTTTAACTTGTCTTTGTATTCGCAATGCTTGGCACATAATGAGCGCTTAATAAGTGCTTTATCATCTATCTAATCAGTTGTCCAGTTTTATTTTGACTGCTAATCATTTATATTTATTAGGCTCCTAATCAGTCTCCTTGACTTTTTATTTTATCCCATTCCAACTAATTATTCACATAGCTTTCAAACTAGTATTTCTAAAGCACAGATTTGACCATGTTATTCCTTTGCTCAAATAGCTAAGTTGTTATTGCCTATATGATGAAATATGAACTCTGGCTTTTTAAGTGCTTCACACTACTTTTCTAGAATGACACACATTGCACATTGCATTCCAGTCAAGCTGCCATAATTGCTGTTTGCTGCACATTATATTCCATCCTATTTTACATGTTCTTGCATAAATCATTCTCTAATGCCTGGAATGTAATTCCTCCACAGCTCCATATCATAGAATCCCTTACATTTTCAAAGCTCAGAATGTGTTAGCTTTTACGGGAGGCCTTTCTTTATTCTTTAATTGTAATTACAATGAGATTGCAAAAGGTAATCTGATAATCATTCCTAAGGCAGGTCTGGTAGAAGCCAAAAATAAAAGATAAGGAATGATTCCTGTGAGGAAAAATGGGGTTTCTATCTCATCTCTTTTCCTATCTACCACCAACCATACTATCTAAAAAGAGACACCCTTTCCAATGGTCACAATACAAAAGAGCTTGAAGTACAGTTGAAGGAGTTAATTTTCAGGCGGGTCCTCATACAAGGAGACAATCACTTGATGCTAGAAGTAGCTTCAAAAACTACATATGATCGTTGGCAGAAAAAAAGAGTCTGAAAGGAACACAAACAAGATTAAAAAGGAAACACAAAGCTGGGGGGGAAATTTTACAGCCAGTGTTTTTGATAAAGGTCTCATTTCTAAAACATATAAAGAATTATGTCAAATTTATAAAAACACAAGCCATTCTCCAATTGATAAATGGTCAAAGGATATGAACAAACAATTTTCATTTGATGAAATTAAAGCCATCGTAGCCATATGAAAAAATGCTCTAAATCACTATTGATTAGAAAAATGCACATTCAAACAACTTTGACATACTTGCTCAGATTAGCTAAGATGACAGGAAAAGATAATGATAAATATTGGAGGGGATGTGGGAAAACTGGGACACTAATGCATTGTTGGTGGAGTTATGAAATGATCCAACCATTCTGGAGAACAATTTGCAACTCTGCTCAAAGCAGTTCTTTTGTGGTAGCAAAGAATTGAAAAAGGAATGGATGCCCACCAATTGGGGAATGACTGAGCAAGTTGTGATATATTAAGGGAATGAAATATTGTTGTTCTATAAAAAATGATGAACAAGCTGATTTTAGAAAGGCTTGGAAAGATTTATATGAACTGATGCTGAGTGAAACAAGAAGAACCAGGAACACTGTACATAATAACCACATGAATATATGATAATCATCTGTGAAAGACTTGTTCTTTTCAGTGATTTAGTGATCCAAGGCATTCCCATTAAAACTTGAAAAGAGAATGCTATCTGCACCTAGAAAATGAGCTACAGATATTGAATGTAAATCAACACATGCTATGTTCACTTCTTTTTTCTGTATTTTTTTCTCTCATGGTTTTCCTCTTTTGTTCTGATTTTCCTCCCAACATGATTGATAAATAAATGTGTATTTTTAAAAAGTTGATATACATGTATAACCAGAAAAAAAAATTAAAAGGAGAAAGCCTGCTGTGGACTCAACAAAACTAGTCTTCATAAGAAATATTTGGATTTCAAAGAGGACTATATGAAGAGAAAAAGGATTTTAAGTCCTCCCAGGAGTAGAAAAGCAAGGAGCTTTGGTCATATTCCCTATTTATTGATCATACTATTATAATGGTCTAAGATTATGTCCACTCATTCCATGAGTTCTCTGGATATTTGTGGGGATATGTGACAGTTTTCTGAGTTGAATGATTTATAAAAAATAATTTTTTTATTATTCTATTTTAATTTTTAAAAAGATAATAAACAAAAGTCTAATGGCTTTTACTCATCTTCCCATCTATCTAGCTATCTAACTACTATCTATCAGTCTATCTATCAATCTATCTATCTACTATCTATCTTCCGCCTTTTCCATCACCAAACTATTAATATTAAAGACACAGAGTACCTTTATTATTGAGCTATCTATCTTTATTCAATTTATACTCAATAAAAGCTCCTTGAGGTAAAGACTATTTTATTGTCTTTCAATCCTTAGCATCTAGCACTATGAGCAACAGATAGTAGACACCTAATAAATATTTGTAAGATAAAGGAAAAATTAGATGTGCTTGGTTTTTTGTAAGTAGAAAGACTTTTGGACTCAGTTTCAAATTGCAGACTCCACCTTCTCTTCTGACTCTAATGCAAGCATGTGAGAGTAACTTCAAAAAAATTAGATTTTGAGCTACAAGGGATTTTACAGTCCAGCTCTTAAGCTTATAGATAAGTCAATCAAGATCTGAGTTGCTCAATAACTTGGTGCAAGCTCAAGCTGCAATAAAAGAAAAAAGAAAGACTTGGAATTTAGATTCTCTTCATTTCGGAACTAGGGTTCTTTCCACAGTATTTCTTTGAGATTCAGATTCCTCAGAAATAAAATGAAGTCAATATTTGTGCCCCCCTCCTTCCAGGTTCTTAAGAGCAAGTAATTTTTAAGCTATTATTATTAGCTTCATTAAATTCATAGCCATAATGTCATCAAAGAGGAATCATTTAATCCTGGCTTCAATCACTGTTAAGCCTATATTTAATTGGCCATGGGTATTTTACTAGACACTAACATTTGAAGTCATGTATACAGAATACTTTGTATGAAAGGCTGATGCATTGAAAAGGTGCCTGTAAAACAGATTTATTTATATTGAAATCAATTTTTCTATTTATTTTCCTCATATGCTTGGAGAATGGTTTCTTTGGGGATAAGGGTGATGTGGAGAAGATGTGAGGAGAGAAAAAAGAATATTGGGAGTCAAAATAACAAAATAAAATTAAAGAATTTTAGAATCTGAAGGGAGAATGGCAATCTAATATACAGAAATATGTATTGAGAAAATATCTCTTCTGCAATACATCTGACAAATGATCATGCAGCAGATGCTCAAAGAAATCTATGAGGAGGAACCCAGCACCTCTCAAGAGAGCCCATTACAGTACTGGACAACTAGAATTGCTGAGAGTGTTCTCAAATCAAGCTAAAATTTACCTTTTTGCAACTTCCATCATTATTCCCAATCTGTTCTCTGAATCAAGAAAAGTAAGCTACATATAACTTCTTCCATATATGCATTAATATAATTATCATTTTCCCCTTTACTCCCACTCCTTTTGCTCCCCGATTCAATCTAAACAAACAAAACATTCCTGGTTTCTTCAATCTTGTCTTTGTATGGAATGATTTAGGAGTCTGTCCTAGTTAACCCAATCAGGTTATTTAAAAATTTTATAATGTTTTCCTAATCTGTGGCACTAAAAATTATAGTATGGACAAGTGTGAATAACAGAGCCTAGAAGCAGTTAAGTGGTCTAGTAGATAAAAGTGCTAGAACTAAAATTAGGAAGATCCAAATTCAAATCCAGTCTCAGACTCCTGCTAGTTGTACAATTCTGGGCAAATTATTCAATCTCTGTCTGCCTCAGTTTCCTCACTTTTAAAATAGGGATAATAGTGCCTACCTTCCTGAGTTGTCATGAGGACAAAAGAAGATATTTATTAAGTGCTTTGCAGACCTTAAGGGGCTATATAAATGCTAGCTATTATTACCATTTCCTTATTCCTAGAAAAAAATAAATCCTCATATATTTAAATGGATCTGAGATTTCACTGATATTGCTATTTTGACAAAACAGATCATAGCCCATCCATTCCTACTCTTATCCTTGTCCTACATCACAGTTATTAAGGAAGTTCCATGGCTGGAGCTTACTGAATTTTTTCTGCTATCAATGGATATCAATAGAACATTCATTGTGTCTGTCTCACATCTCTTTCCCTCATTCAGGTGATCATTTTTTTCCTATCAAATAATTCATTAATGATATTTTATTCATTTTCTTCTTCATAAGAACATAGGTCTGCAACAGAAATGGACTTCAGAAGCCATCTGGTTCAGATTCCTTATTTTACAAATAGGGCAAGTGATGCTGAAAGAAGCTACATTATTTGCTCACGTTTATTCTGATCGTTACATTCCCAGGCATGATATGAAATCCCATTCTTGGAAACATTGTTTTTTCCCACTATACCTCAATGTTTAAAATCATTCCATTATTAACTTGAAACCTTTGGTTCTCTTAATATAACCCAAGGAATAATGGTCTTTTCTTAGATCCCCTAGTATATTATTTCATTTTTATTCTAGGACAAAATATTTCCCTAAAATATCTAGTATAGTTTCTGGCACATAGTAGTTGGCGGAATTATTGATTTACATTGAGTTTTACATCCACTAAAAATTCACAATCTTTTCATCCCCATTCTCTAGACTGTCAAGCTCTTTTTGGATTCAACTCTGTCATCTATGGTGCTAGCTATCCCTCTCAGTTATATATCATTTGCAGATTTAATAATGATATATCACTTTTCAAAAAACCCTACTTCAATAAAATAGTTGTTAATTCTAATAGTTGAATAACAACATTCTGTCATCTTCTGTTTAATGTATTTGAGCAGAAACAATGACAAACAAAAAAAGAGTATGAAGACCTGGGATTTTCAAGTTTCTAATAACCAAAATGACTAAAAGATACATAATGTCAAAGCTCCTGGTGGCTTTCAGCATTGACTCTATAACTATAGAGATAGAAGTTACCATAGAGACAGACATAGATGTCAGATACATGAAGTTGAAGCCGAAGGTGGTAAATATAATACCTGCATATTCATCATATTCTAAATATGGTTTTCATGCTTAATAAAAACAAATAATAATAGATCACTAGTCATTACATCAACAGAATACGTATTTCTACTTTGAGTTCTTTTTCTTTAATTCTTGCTTTAAAATTCTATCTTATGTTCTAAAAATGTTTCATAGAATATAAATTGATGGATATTAATTATATAAATAAAATGGTTATTTTTATAGAAAGGGATTACATTATGCTTTGCCCTAGCTTTCCAATACTGGATTGTAAAATGAAGGGATTGAATTCAATGAACTCTAAGTTTCTCTGCTATATCAAAGGGTTAGAGTTCTCTGATCATATTGATCTAAAGAGAAATTCTGATCTCCAAGGACAGAATGATATAGCACAAAGAGAAATGGCCTTGAGCAAAAAAGACTTGAGTTTGAGTCTTTGCTCTGATCTTTACTAGATTTGGACTGTGAACTGCTATTTCCTTGACTTTAAAATAGAAATAATTTGTTCTATAATAGAATTGCTATGAGAAAGGTGTTTGTAAAGCACAATGCACCATATACCTATAACCTATTATTAGGCTAAACTGTCCACTTAGACAAATAGTATCAACAGTAATCCTGTAAATACTCTGTGTTGCTTGCTCCACAAGTGATAAAGTGACTTCACAAACCTTGTCCCATTTATCTTCACAATTCTGAGGTAGGTAAGGTATTATTACTTTCATTTTTAAATTGAGGAAATTGAAGATAAAAAGATCTTAGTGACTTGCCTAAACTCAGATATCTCATGAGCCCAAGATAGTCCTAGAAAAATACAAAATGATCAATCCAGAAGAGATGTCTGATAGATCAAAGCAGCATGTTATGATAATAATTAAAGTCTTAGATTTGGAGCTAAAATATCAGCCCTTGATCCCACTTTGCTTTCTAGATGTAGGATCATGGACAAGTAGTAATGTAATATAATATAATGCAGTATTTATATTTATTAAGTGCTTATTATATGTCAGATATTATGCTAGGGAAAAGAAATGGAAAGACAGTCCTTACCTTCACAGACCTTACAATCTAATGAGAGAAAACAATACACAAATGAAGCTGAAAATCAAAAGGGGAATTCAGTAGGGGACTCAGATTATGGACATGTTATTAGTGAAGTTAAAGCCAAGCAGAGCAACTAGTGGAAAATGAAAAATTGCCTGAAAATTCTGATTTACTATAAAGGGAGGGATTGGGAGGATTTTGTTGTTGTTGTTGTTGTTGTTGTTGTTGTTGTATTTACCAACCTTCTAATCAGAGAGATAGAGATAAACTGAGGATATATATGAAGTGACGTAATCTTTGTCATGATAAGATTTCTGGTGGTATGCTAACTTGGCAGGCAGCATAATACTGATGCAATTGAAATCAAACAGAAGAGGGAAATAAAGGCAGTTAATTTCTTAGTATTCTAAACAGCTCTTCAATAATATAGGTGGCAAAAAAAGCTAATAATCTGTACTGGCAAAGGAAGTTTTCTCACATGTTATTTTCATAGGCTACTGAAATCACAAATCCTATCCCTATCCCAATTATCTACTAACCAGTATCTTCAGCTATAAGGATATCAAGATTCAAGGAAATGAAAGATATAGTCTATGGTTACATAACTCAATGGCAGAGAAGCCACTCCAGTATATGTATTCTAATTCTCATGCCAAGGAATATTTCATTGCACTAATCTGTCTTTTAAGGAAGCCTGCATAAAAAAAAAAAAAAAAAAAAAAGTCTTCTCACTCTTCTCAGGTCAAGTTCTCTTAACCTGAACTACCTATTGTACTCAAAGATCAGAAAAGAGTATACCTAGACAATTTAACCTCAATTGAGTCACTTGACCAAGAAAGATATTTAGAATTAAAATGATGATTTTCCAACAAATTATTTAATGTTCAAAATATGTGGAAATCTAGGCAAGTTAACTATCAATGTTTATTAGGTTGAGAATGATAGTTTACAGATCTGAGACCAGGAGAATGGCACTTTCATTGAAAGCAACAGTACATAGATGAGTCGCTCAGCCTTTCTTAAATCCCTTTCCAATAACCTAAAGCAAGGCCACATAAAACATTCACTTACTCAGACCCTGTTTCCTAGTACTTTGTGGCATTTTCTGGTGTTTAGAAATTAATAGTTAGACTTGAGCTAAAGGGAGCACAGATGAAGCCATAATTCAAAAGGCCAACAGAACATTTTTCTAGTTCATACACAACAGTAAGCAGAATAATAAAGTATGCCTACTAAAATATGTGGCCAAAGGGAAAAGGAGATTCTGTGAAATGAATCTTTGGGCAGTATATTGCATGATTTAGACATTCTACATTATATAATTAAATGTTGGCATTCAATTAAAAAAACTTTTAAAATAATCATTGTTATCATTTATATTTCTTGTATGAGTTATTATTGGCAGTCTTTCTCCAGTATCCACATACCTGTTATACATATTTCTATGGCCCAAAAAGTCTTCTCTTAATTATCATTCATTATATTACATAACATCCACAATCATTAAACCAGTAGTTCTCAAAGTAAAGTCCAGAGATTCTCTGGTGGTCTCTGAAACCCTTTCAGAAGGTCTGCAAATTCAAATTATTTTTTTTCTAATATGGTAAATATTTATCAATATAACCCACATAAACAAAAATTTTTCAGACAGATCCTCAATATTTTTTAATGGTGTAAAGATAGTGAAAACAAAAATGTGAGAACCACTGCAAACCATATTGTGTTGTTGGAAGAGTTTGTGGTATTTTGGGGGTTTTATTTAATTTGGGTAGTTTTGTGGCATGGTGGAGTGAGGTGAACCATTGGACATCAGTACCTGCTCTGTAATTTATTGTTTTAAAAAAGCTACATAGGGGCACTGTAGAGGTCCTCTGTATATAATTCTCTGAGTTACAAAACAGATGTATCTCAAAGGCAGACCTTGAATTTAAGGTTATTATTTCTATATATCTCCTCCAGGTGGCTTCTGAAGAACAGAGTATTAGCCTTTAAAGTCAAGAAATCCTGGCTTTAAATGATGCCTTGACCATTTAATAGCTGAGTGATCCTGATAAAGTTACTTAATGTCTCTCAGAATAAGTGTGCTAATATACATGCTCAAGCTGAAATTTAACCATCTAGAGCTGGCTATGGCACTGCCCTGCTTATCAGTCAATATTTACCATTAGAAATTAAAATGTCTTATTATTATTATGAAATTAGTTTTGACTTTGAGGACTTACTGAAAGGGTCTCAGCCCCTTATACCCCACCACCACATTTTGAGAACTGCTGACCTAGAATGTGGAGAGGTTAACTGTGTTGCTCAGGTCATGCAGTCAGTCTTGGTGAAATTCAAGACTTTATTTCATGGTTTCCTGGCTCCAAAGCCAGCTTTCTTTCCATTTCTCCCCACTGACTTTCATATAGGTAGGTATTTCTAGATGCATTTTGCATTAATGTGTGCATAGAATAATATATCTACTTCAAAAGACTGACATCAGGATCAAAAGAGATAATACATTCAAAGTGTTTTATAAACATTTAAAGCAATATATAAATGTTAGCTGTTTTGTTTTTGGATATAGAAAGACAATTATAAGATATGTACACAGATAGAAAAAAGATGATAGATGATGATTGCTATATATAGATAGATGATTGACACACATAGAAAAAAGTATTTTGTATATATAAAAATGAGATAGAAAGGGAGAAAAGAAAAAGAGAACAGAAGGGAAGACAGAGATAGAGAAGATAAATAACTAAGGTCTCGATAATAGATTTCAGGATCCAATTCAATACTGTCCATTTTTATAAATAGTTTGGGTTTTATTTTTTTAATTGTTCTGTTGATCAGCTGCACTATTTCACCAACATGATATGAAAGAGACTGGAAGTTAATTCTCTAGCAGAACTAGCAGTAAGATACCATCAACTTTTGGTCATGGACTAAGAATGTCAAGAACAGAGTCACATATAAATTTGCACAAGATTAAGAAGAATAGCAAGGCTTCAGTGTGACTAGATTTGTCCTGTTAGCATGAAAAGGAAGTTTACTTAGACAGCACAGCAGGTCAGCCTGGCAAAGGGAGGTGTTAAATAATTCAGAAACCCTGCCAGATCTTCAACATAATAATGGTTTTCATAGAGCTCGGTTACTTTGTTGCTGCATTCACTTAACCGCTTTATTCCATGTTCCAACAAAGGTCTGGACAGTAAAGAAAATCTGTGCTGTGATTCTAATCCCTCCTAAATGACTAATGGATTGAGATGGCTAGTGTCTCTGCATACTTAAATATTCAAGGGACAATTCTTTGGATACACACACTACTCAAGGTGAAAACTGGAACAGGAGAAAATGTCCTTATTTGTAGTCTGTTCCAGCAATAATGTCAAATTCAGGTGGGGGGGAGGGGGAGGAGAGGAGCAAAATGATGATTTTAGCTGTCAATATTGACAGGGACCACATAACTCTCAAGGTTGAGTTGGCTCATTGCTCATGTTCTACATGAATATAGGCAACTGTTTCAGTTCCGGGGGCAATTGGTGCAAGAATCATTCAACTATTATTTGCCACTTGAGTATTCACAACTGGAATGGAAATGGACATGTTATTTGTAAGACATCCATGAATTTCACCATGGGCCTTCCTACCAACATAGCAGCATCTGCGTCTCAAACTGTTCCCCAGCTGTTCATTCACTACCTGCAGGTTCTTGTAGCATCAAGGCCTGATTAACACTGCTGCTTACACTCCACCCCTGATGGGTCCTTACAAAAGAGTTCCTCTTATAGTTTACTTTAATGCACAAAATCCCCCAAAGATAAACCCCATAGGATTCTTATTGGAGAAAAAAAAAGTTCTTGCCAGTTTGGAGAAATATTGCCAGGATTTCAGTGGCAGCTCTCCATATTTTAATCCAAACCCCTATTTGTTCCCTGAGTCCTTTGTAGAAGGTCTTCCCTTCCAGGGTAATTTCTCAAACAAAGAAGAGAGAAAATTTCCATGAAAGAAAGATTCAAAAGTGAGCAGGAATTAAAAAAAAAAAAAAAAAAAAACAGACTAATGTTGTTCTATGCCTTATCTTCAAAAGCACAATTGCTTCAGGACTCCTGAACAAATAGAATTATTATTAAGGCTTTGGAAATTTTTATTCCTTTTTGTAGTGCCACATATAAGGTAAGTTTTAATTAAAACCTTCCATGATAATAGTTTGTATCCTAGTCCCTTATTTGGGGGGGAGGAGGGGAAGAAAATTAAAGACAGAGAAGGGGAGGGCAAATTTTAATTCTAAATCATTTAATAAAAGAAATTTAACAATTTTACTTTAGAAAATGTGTTTTTAAATTATGAAAATAATGGCTCTATTTACATTTAAATGTGCCTAGAAATGTCTTTAGAGGCAGCTAGAAGACCATTTAGATGGAGTGCTGGGTCTGAAATCAAGAAGAACTGAGTTTAACTATGACCTAAGACACTAGCTGTATGATCCTGGACATTTATTTAACCTCTATTTCCCTAGAAGGCAACTAGATGGTTCAGTAAGTAGTATACTGGCCTACAGTCAGGAAAACATCAATTCTCATAGTTTTGTGACTCGGAGCAAGTTACTTAATATTGGTTTGTCTTAATCTGTTGGAGGAGGAAATGGCAAATCATTCTAGTGATTCCAAGAGAATTCTTTGGACAGAATAGTTTATGGGATCACAAACAGTCAAATATGACTCAATAGCAACAACAATAAATATCTTTACCTAAAATAAAATAACCAGAGTTTTCTTGAATTACAAGAGGGAAAACATTGGATCAGACATTAGAGAGCCTGGATTCAAATCCCCTATCCAAAATTGGTTGTGTAAGGAACGAAAATCTACTTCACCTCTTTGGGCCCCAGTTCCTTTATCTTAAATTGAAGGGGTTGGACTAGATAGCTCCAAAGCCCCATAGTCATTCTAGGTGAATGAGAGATTCACTAAACTTTGGCAATTAATCAGGTCTCTAACTTTCAATCAAAATATGTAAGCTCTATTCATAGAATGATCATCTTTTGTGGTAGCTGAATTAAATGAGTCTCAAAGAAACTTTCTTCCATTGATTCTTTGTGTTTTAACTTCCTATCAAATGGCCATGCCCATAAATCAGAAGATCATAAATTCAAGAAAAAAACAATAAGCTCTGTTTTTTTTTCCAGTTCTCTGGGGAAAAAAAATTAGTTGATCAAAACTTTAGAAAAACCATCATCAAGGTACTCAATCTACACAACTAGCCAGTGTTGATCTTTTAAAATAGACAATGTATTCTAACATTATAAAAGAACCAAAATATTTATAATGGGAAATAATCTATTTCTTGAAGTAGGTTTCCCACAACAGTGTTTGGGTTATTATTTTCTTCTAGCACTATATTTATGTTGTATGCATGGGAAAGGCAAGCTAACACTAGAGACTCTTAAAAACATACCCCATACAACTAATAGCCTGGAGTTTCAGATAAGACCAACTTTTTGTAATTTATAGTAAATCCCTCTGCCACACACTTCTCTTACAAATTTATATCAGTTCATAACAAGGAATGTTTAGAGGGTCATTTTTCTAAATGCTTTCATTTGTTCACATATGCTTCCACATTACATATTTCTGTTATTTTCACTACTTCAAGAAGTATATAAAAGTGTATTGTCCTAATCCTTTGATGGCTTTTATGCCATCAATTGTGCAATTAATGTCAAAGATGTGTCTCTAAAATAGCTAAGCGTGGGCTTTTCTTTAGCATAATCTAGAGGTAAAGAAGAGTATATTTAGACCTTATCTTTATACAACATAGGTATTGCCTCCATTTTCAGAGTAGGAGGAAGAAGGAGAGAAGGAGGAAGAAGAGGAGGGAAAGGAAGAGAAGAATGAGTGGAAGAGAAAGAATAGAGAAGGAGAGAGAAAAGGAAGAGAAGGAAGAAGAGGAGAGGAGGAGAAAGAGGGAATGAGAAGGAAGAGGAAGAGAAGAAAAGGGGAAATGAAGAATAAAAGGAAAAAATAAAGAGGAGAAAACAGTGTAAGATTAAAGGAGAGAGAGAGAGAGAGAGAGAGAGAGAAAGAGAAAGAGAGAGAGAAGAAGAAGAAGAAGAAGAAAGAAGAAGAAGAAGAAGAAGAAGAAGAAGAAGAAGAAGAAGAAGAAGAAGAACAAGAAGAACAAGAACAAGAAGAACAAGAACAAGAAGAACAAGAAGAAGAAGAACAAGAAGAACAAGAAGAAGAAGAAGAAGAGAAGAAGAAGAAGAGAAGAAGAAGAAGAGAAGAAGAAGAAGAGAAGAAGAAGAAGAAGAAGAAGAACAAGAACAAGAAGAACAAGAACAAGAGCAAGAAGAACAAGAACAAGAACAAGAAGAACAAGAAGAAGAAGAAGAAGAAGAAGAGAGGGAAGGAGGGAGGAAGAGGGGAGAGAGATGGAAGAAACAAAGAAAGAATGGAATAGACTCCAGAATTGTTTTTCCCACATAATGGATTAAAAGTAAAATCTTTTTGAAGAATTAAAAAACTGTCCTGCTTCCTTCCCATCTAAATCAATTAGGGTATTTAAGTCCTTTTGTCATGGAATTTTCAAAGATAAAGAAAACATATTTGGCTTCCCATGTGTGACAGCAGAAGGAAAAAAAAAATCTGCACTGAGATCATATGTCTATTAAAGTATTTGAAACTTCAATGTTTAATTTAGAGTAACAGATCTACTATGGGCATGTTATAGAATTTGAGATCCAATTGTTTTTGTTTAGTTAGTCAGTTAGTCAACAAGTATTTATTAAAAACCATGTACCAGGTATAACATGCCAGGGATGTAAAGAAATCTAAAAGAAAGAGTTTGACCTCAAAAAGTTTACATTCTAATGTGGAACACAACACAGAATTATGTACAAACAAGCTACACGCAAGATCAATTGGAGATAATCAGCACTGAAAAAGCAGCAGAATTTGGGGGAGAAATGGTATTGGGAAAGACTTGCTATAGAAGATAGAATTTTAGTTAGGATTTGAAGAAAGCAGGGGAAGCAATGGGGCCAAAATAAGGAGGGAAAGTGTTCCAGCACGGGATCAGCCAGTAAAAATGTTCAGAGAGGGAGGAGATGGAATATGTTGTGAAAAGATTAGCCAG
The DNA here is from genome assembly GCF_016432865.1 of Antechinus flavipes. Lineage (NCBI taxonomy): Eukaryota > Metazoa > Chordata > Mammalia > Dasyuromorphia > Dasyuridae > Antechinus > Antechinus flavipes. The sequence continues at coordinate 436,353,971 of NC_067401.1, read as the reverse complement.
TTGGTATCACACAGAGTATATTTCTTATATTAATTGATGTTGTGTGGAGTGAACAGAAGCAGGAAGACAATATACATAATGATCACAATAATGTAAATGGAAAGAAACAAAAAAATCTGAAGGAGGCTTAATTATAATGATCAAGGTTGACCCCAGAGAAAAGATGAAGAAATGTATTTCCCCACCTTGTTTAATAGAGACGGAGGATCATACATATAGAATGTTGTATACTCATTCAGAATTTGGTTTCTTCAATTTGACAAACTACTTTTTGTTTTTTGGCTTTGTTTCAAAGGATAGCTTTTTTGAGAGGAGATATAAAAGATAGATCTAGAAATGAAGGTGATATAAAAACAGGATTATCAGCAAAAGTTATATGTGTGAGTGTTACTTATTTGACCTAAAAGAATCTATCTCCATTCAATAATTTATCAGATTTTATTTCTTGGTTAATCTCCATTTACTATAGAAATATGAGTTGATGTTTCTCTTATTAATAACTGCACAATAAGGCAGAGTAAGGTTTAGATTGGATCATAGAAATGGGTAAAAGAGCTTAATTTTGAAGAAGTCCACAGTCTAAATGGGGAAAACAAGATATTTTAAAAAATCACTTGTAGGGGAGATGGAAAAGTCCAGGAGTTTTTAGATTACATAAGTAGGTCAAGTCAGATGTTACTGATGAATTCAGGAAAGATGATTCAGGGGGTATAGAGATTATCTCCAATATGTTAAGGACCCATGATCTCATCAATGTGAATGTTCTATCCAATGACATGAATAAATTAGAACCCTACTATTTGTCAGTTCTTTGACAATTATTAAAGCCAAAATATGCATGAACTTGTGACAAACCTGATCTGATAATGAGTTTCTAGAAATTTACCTAGACTAGTCCTTGAGCAACATGTTGCCAATAAAGAATCATAGATTTAGCACTAGAAGAGTTCTCAAAGTCCATTGAGTCTAATCCCATCAATTTATAGCTGGAAAAAAAATCAAGGTCCATAAAGACTGAGGGGATTGGCCAAAGTCATATCATTGCAAATGGGAAAAATAGCACCCACACCTATGTCCTCTCTCCAAACTTAACTTTCTCCATTTGCACAGTGCTGCTATTTTTCCATGTTCAGCACAAGGTTGACAGAATTTAGAGCCCCAATCAGAGCTGGCTCAAAGCAGGGCATCTTCCCCCAGATTCTACCTTCCACTCTCCTACCAGGGTTCCCTTTTTCCTGGTCCTCAGAGAAAACAGAATCCCCAAGCCAAGCTAAGCCCTAAGCCCATTCCTCACTTGCCAATAGTAGTGATTCATCCAATAATTAGATGCAACACAAGGACTCCTGAACCTTGCCATCTTGATCAACAATTGAACTCTCCTCTGTGTATTAATTCTTCCCGTTATAGTATGAACTCTTTGACAACAAGATTGTCTTATTTTCCCTTTATCTATGCCTGAAAATTGTCAAAGTGCTTTGGCATGTAGTGATTAAAATGCTTTTTCACTGATTAATCCAATCATAATTTGTCATCAAAAATCTGAGATTTCTTCTGAAAGTGTACCAGAGTACATCTTTGGAAAAGGATATTCATAGAGTAGAAGATAGTAGGAGCTTTAGATGTCATCAGATCCAACTCCCTCATTTTACTTATGAAGAAACTAAAATCAAGAAAGGGAAAGCTGCTGAACCCAAGTTAGGTAATTGTAGAAATGGTCAAACTGTACTCTGAGCCTTAGAGCAAATATACTTTCTACAATATAAAAATTATTCCAAACCTTCTCTACTTCCCCCTCACTTCTAGCAGATGGTCTCATCTCCTACTTTATAGAAACAACTGAGAACACATAGTAGCTCTCTCAGCTCTTGGCCTCCATGTGTCTAAACTTCACAGAGTTTTAGAATCTCAAAGTTCATCTAGTCCAGGGTCAACAATTTACAGCCAGAAGGCATGCCCTCTGTTTCTGTATAATCTATGAGACAAGAATGATTTTACTATTTTCAAATAAAATAAAACCTCATTTAAAATTAAAAAAAAAATCTTAACTTTTATGCCATATAATGGTAGTCAGCACCCTTGACATCAAAGTATTGTTTTCCAATCTGAAATTCTAGTCCAGAACAAATTTAAAAGAGGATTGTCTTTATAACATTCTAGACAAGTGTTTTTTTTATCCTTTGTTTCAAGAGCTCAGGTGAGGCTAAATTCATGATCTATAGAAGCAGTTCATTTCACTTCTGGACATCTCCAAACATTAAGAAGTATCTTCTTACATTAAACCTCAATCTGCCTCTTGGAAACTTGACCAATATCTTCTATCCTGGAGCTAAGTAGAGTAAGTTGAGTTCCATTAACTCATCATAGCTCATCAAATAATTGAAGAAAGGTATGGTTCCTCCTGCACCTATGAAGCTTCACTTCTTCAGGCAAAAACAAAGTATTGGTTGAAGTCAGAATAAAAGATGGTGCCATTAGCATAACTCTATTGCATGAAATTGACATTTTTACACAAAAGAGGAAATTTAGCCCATTGTGTTTGAGTGTGTTCCTAAAATTCCATTCTGTTTTGTCCTTTCTTGTGTTTCATCTCCTCTTCTCAATTAATTCAGCAATTAAAAAAAAATCATCGAGCTTCTATGGTAGTCCCAGCACTGTACTTCAAGTTAAACATTTGTGAGGAATACAAAAGCCAATATTAGACATGGTATAAACACATTTTGCTTTTTGATAAAAGACAAAATTAGTCACAACAGTTGGAAGTTTCAAGGGGAAACAAATTTAAGCTTATATCAGAGCAAGAAAACCTCCCTCAAAAAACAACAACAAAAAAAAAAAAACTTTATAATGGACTGTGTCCAACAACAGTGGGTTCTTCATCACTTGAAATGTTTAAGCAAAAGATAAATACCCATTTTTCAGATATAATATAAAGAGATAAATGTTCATGTATAGGTTAGACTACATGACTCTGAGGTCCCTTTCAACATTAATATTCTGTGATTCTGTGAACCTGGTATTAACCACTGTCTTCATGTTAAGAAATTTACAAATGGAATTGAAGTTTTCAGTATCCAAATTGTCTACACTTATACCTCACTCTTAAGAGTCGTGGTTGTATGTATGGCTGGGGCATTATTCTGATGCTGTCCCATTAAAATATCCATAGTTCAATTTGCCAAGATTTGTTTTAATAGCATTGTAATAGAAAATCCAATACTCCTAGAATCTTCTCAAAAGGCTCCCATCCTGAGCTAAGCTCATACTTAAATATGATCTTTGTCTTGACTCACAGCATAATGTCTGGTAGGATCTTTTGAATAAATGTACTGTTGGGGTGAGACCAAATTTTTGTAATATGAAGTATAGAATATTAGAATCTTGGAGCCATAAAGGATCTTTAAGGTCATCTTGTCCAAACCTTGCCCTATGCATGAATGCCCTTAATAGCATCCTCAGAGGCGGTCATTCTGCTTTTTCTTGAATAGCTCCAGGGAAAGCATTAGTGTTGCAACTTCCTAAATTATATAATGTGATCTAAAGCTTGAAGATGTCATTCCTAAGTTAAAACCACAAAATATGAACCATAAAAACATTTAAGCTTAATAGAGATTTTGTGCTGTGGAATAAGAGCCAATGCAATGAAATCTTTTAAAATCTTTAAGCAATAATAGGAAATCATTGCTGATTTTCACTTAAGAAATAATGGAAAATGCCTTATAAAGCATATATACTATCAGAAGGTAAGACTTGTCATAGAGCAGTAATAAAATATTAGAAAAGATTGGCTATTCCCAGTGGTATCTTGCTTTATTTGGGGATAGAAAGCAGTAAATCTGAAGAAAAAGACATGAGATTTATAGTGTTCTATAAGAACACATTGAGTCAATAATATAATATGGCAGTCAAAAAACATTATTAAGACTTTAGATTAAACAGTCATACTGTGCAATACTTACAGACATAATAATAATTCAGTAGTGTATTCTCAATCAGATCATATCTGGAGAACAATTCTGGGTGGTGCTCCAGGCAAAAAAATCATTAATAAATAAGAGACCATCAACTGATGAGTGACCAGATTGGTAGAAGGAATTGAGATTATGCTATCGGAAGAATAATGGGGGGAGGGAATTGATATTATTAATCCAGGAAAATAAAAATCATATAGGGAATGTAATAACTCTCTTCAAGTATTTTAAGGTTGTCAACTGGAAGTGATAGAATAAATATATCACTTAGTCTTAGAGTGAAGAAAATTTTGTCTATCCCCAATAGATTGTAAACTCTACTAGGAGTTTGTTATTGATATCTTAATATTGAACCATCCTCACATCTCTAGTGTAATTCCAACTTTCGGAATAGAATCTTCCTGGGATTCAATTCCAGGAAGATTTTTATTTTTGTTTCATTTGGTTTGGTCTTTTGTCTTTGGCAATTCCATTATAACTGATACTATTTCTTTCTCTGGGACTGGATTATTTATGATCTTATTTTTGTTTTCTATTAATTTAAGTATTTTATGTTTTTTAAAGTATTCATCTATTTTTGAGTTCTTGGTTTTCTTAGCATAGAACTGTGCATATTGTTTTCTGACAATTCTTTTTATTTCTTATATTGTGTTATTGTGATTTTATACTTTTTTTTACTATTTTGTAAATTTAATGTTATTCCCTCATCTTTTAAATATTTATCAATTTTATTGGTCTTTTCAAAGAATCAGCTTTTAGCTTTGTTTCAATTTTTTGTTTTCAATTTTCTAATTTTCCTCTAATTTTTAATATTATCTCTGTCATCATATTAAAGTGGAGCTTTGCAATTCATTAAAAATGTTCTCCTTGGAATAGCTAGGTGGCACAGTGGATAGAGCACCAGTCCTGAAAACAGGAGGACCTGAGTTCAAATTTGACCTCAGACACTTAACACTTCCTATCTGTGTAACCCCGGGACAGTCACTAAACCCCAATTGCCTCAGGAAAAAAAAATTACCTCCTAGCTTTTTTTTCACAAAAGACCCTACATTGCCTGACTGAGCATTTTCACTAAATGTTCCCCGTGTCCAGAATATTTCCTTCTTTATTTCTAACTCCTGGCTGGGCCTCGAGTCAGGATGATCAGAATTCAAATGCAGTCTTAAATACTTACTAGCTATGTAATGATGGACAAGTCATTTAATCTGTCTATTTCACTTTCCTCAACTAGAAAGTGGGAATAACAATAGTATTATCTCCCAAGATTATTATAAAAATACAATTAGATAATATTTGGAAAGCACTTGGTAGAATTCTTGCATTTAGTAGATGTTTAAGTTCCCACGTACCTTGTTTGTTTTTTAACCTACTTATTATTTAGAACTGCATTTCTAAATCTCCATTTTCATTTGTCTATTGTTTCTTCTACCTGGATTATTTACTATTTTATTGCACTGTAATCTGTAAAGGATATATTTGCTATTTCTGTCTTATTTGAAATATCCCTTTGTCCTCACAGATACATAATTTTTATAAAAAGTACATGTGGAATTGAGAATTATATATATATATATATGTATCTATGTGTGGTTGTGTGTGTGTGTGTGTTCTTTAGCATTCTTGTTTAGAAGTTGCCATGAACAATTTAATTCTAGTTTCTCTAATAACTTGATCATTACATACTTTCCTTTTGTTATATTTCTCTAATAAAAAAAGAGGACATTAAAATCTTCTGCCTCTCTCATATTACTTTATTTTCTTGAAATTCTGTAAACTTTTGTATTTTAAATCAAATACTAAGGTAGTTGAAGCATATTGGTTTTTCTATGCTTCTTTTTAACGTAACATATTTTCCTTGGTTTTTTTGTTTTTTTTTTTATGTTGTGAATTTTTGTTTTTTCTCTCTATGGTGACTAGATTGCAATTTCTGTTTTTCTTTTTTAATTCACCTATTACATAATAATTTTTTCAACCATTTTTTTCTTTTTGTATGTGTGCCATTTATAAGCAACAGATTGTAGACTTTTATTCTATCATCCAAATAATCACTTTTTTATTTTATTACATTGATTAATACATTTACATTTAAGATTATGAATATTAAGCTTTTATTTTCCTTCAGTGGTTCCAAATGTTGAATTTTTCTGAGTTAAGACTCTTACCCTATTTTTCTATAAAAATAGCACCTTGTCACTTCAGCTATTTTAGCTTAATTTACTAGAAAACAGCTCCATTTCCACTAGCTCCCTTATTTTCATTCTGAAGTCACCCGTTAGTTATTTATTTTCCTATTTCCCTCCTTGTATCCTATGGGAATTTTGCTTAATAGTGCCTTTTTTCTCTTTATGTAGGTTTATGTAGCTTTTTATGGAATAGTTGATTAGTAAAAAAAAAGCTATCCTACCTCCCCTTCCCTTCAACTTGTTTTGTTGTTAGATTTTTAACTTAATTTTATGCATCTTTTTTCTTGAAAGTGATTGCTATTTCTCATTCTTGAGGGATTTCTGGAATTTGGTTATAATATTCCCGGAAGCTTTCATTTGGGGATCCTGCTAGAGATATCAGGAGATGGTCAGTGGATTCTCTCACTTTGTATGTTGAATTAAATCTGGTTCAAATGCATGAGGGCAATTTTCTTTTATATTTTTTTTTTTTTGCAATCTGGTGTCTAAACTTTTTTTGGTGTCATGGCTTTGATGAAGTACAATAATTATTAAATTATCTGTCCTTAATCTGTTTTCTAGGTCATTTGTTTTTCTAATAAGATATTTCATATTTTCTTGTATTTTTTGTTTCTGTTTTGTTGTTGTTTTTGATGTCCTATAGGGTCATTAGCTTTCACTTGGCCAATTCTAATTTTTAAGAAATTCTTTTTTTCAGTGAATTTTTATGCCTCTTTTACCATGTAGCCAATTTTGGTTTTAAAATATAATTTTCTCCATTATTTTTGTGCTTCTTATGCCAAGCTATTAATTCTCATTTTATAATTTTATTGCATTTTCTCATTTTTTCCAGATACTTCAAAATACTATTCTCATCTCTTTCTTTAACCCTTCCAGAAATTTTTATTGGGCTTGTGTCCAATTTGCATATTTTGGTCTTTTGAGGTTTCGCTTGTATTAGATTCATCTTGATGTCTTCTTCTCAGTTTGCAACTTGATCTTCCCTGTCATCATTGTATCTTTTTTGTGGAAAGTTCTTTCTTGTTGTTTGTTTGTTCATTTTTCTAATCTATTTCTTGACTTCGAAGTTTATGTTAAAGTAGGGCCCTGCTCAGTTGGGGTTGGAAAAGCACTGTATCAGGCTTCAGGCTTTTTCATGTCTCTATATCCAGAACTAGTTCTGTGGGATCTATAAATCCTCACTGCTTCCATATTGGTATTGCCTTGGGAGATAGGTAGTCAGTGCTCTAATCCATCTCTAATCTATTAATCCAGAATTGCATGTAAGCAATGAAATTACCAAAGAGTTTATAGTCTTATATCCAGCTCAAGCTGCTAATGATGTGGTAATGCATTACTACTACCACCATTAGAACCATTACTGACGTTGCTGTCACCTACAGTCCGGAATAGCTCTCATTCCTGGATCACAGATTTCTCTTATTAACCTCTTCAGATGTTCTGAGATGAAAAAAATGTCCCCCCCAAACTTTTGTTGGCTTTTCCACTCTGTAATTCTACTTAATGTGTTATTTTATGTAGTTTGGAGGAGAATTTTGGAGAATTTACCTGGGTTTATGCTTCTACTCTACTATCTTGGTTCTGTTGCCAATTATATTTTCTTTCAAAGTTATTGTTTTTGCTTCTCTTCTCCCATTTTTTTTTATTTCTGAATATTTGAATTACAATTATTCAGTCTCAAAAGGAGAAAGCTTTCCATTGTTTCACTATGCTTTCTCTATTTCTTTATTTCTAGACATGATTGTAAAAAATAACATGATTGATATGATATAATAATATAATATGATCTCATAAAATTAGATAATATAATGCAATATATACACATATGTGTTTGTGCCTATTTTCATACATGTATACATATGTTGCTTTTATCGTTGTTTGCTATGTGTACATGTACACTTATATAGATATAGATATATCATAATTTAAAGTCCAGCACAGCCATTTGTTACAGATGTAATCCTATATAAATTGCTTTACCTCCTCAGACCTTAATTTCCTCATCTGTTAAATGAGAAAGTTAAACCAGATGGCCTCTAAGGTACCTTGAAGCTCTAAAATTTAATATCTTTTAACTTTCAAACACTCTATGATAATTGTCACAAAACATTCATACTAATGAATGTTATTTTTAATACTGTTATTGAGAGTGAATCAACAACGTGTCTCTTGAATAGATTTGAGGCACCAAGCACTTATTGGAACTTTCTAAAGCCAAAGAATAGTATATGAGCCAACATTAAAACACAATTTTCTTAACCCCTTGTAGTATATTCTATGAAAAACTGAGAGGTAATTGATCAATTAATATTTTTTTTAAAGAATCTATTACATGCCAAGTTCTGAATTAAGCACTGGAGATACAAAGAGAAAAAAATATTGTCCTCACCATCAAGGAACTAACATTCTAATGGAGGAATTTTCGTGAAAGCAGCTATGTATAAACAAAAATATTTACAGTATAAATGAAAGATAATTTCAGAGAAGGTATAGGCAGTGGGAGGGATCAGGATGCCATTAATTTTTAGAGGTCACCAGCTTATCATTCTTTGCCTTGAAAAAACAATTTGCTACATTATCCTGGTTCTCTGAGTGACTTCATGACAGATTCTTTCCAGAGAATAATTTAGTATCCCTGGCTTATCCTAGAATCATAGGATATTACTCATATGAAATTGAGGGATAGGGAAAGAAGGGAAATAATCTTATCTTTTTCATTCAGTTCCCCTCCTTATTTATTTGTACCCTCTTTCAACTTTTATTGAAGAGAAATTATGATAATTACTAAGTTCAAAGACAAAAAAAAAATTAAAATCCAGAGTTGTAGCATTATCTACTTTAGGTGACTACATTTTCATTAATGAAGATTCAGAAGTTTCTTTCAATATTTAAAACTTTGCCATAAATGAAGAAATTGAAATGCCTGATAATGCAGCTCCTGAAAAGGAGACATTAAATATATTAATGCAAATTCACAAAGGAGTTTTTAAAATCAAAATGAATATCTCTCCTCAATTTCAGCAAATTATTTTAGATAGCTTAAGTGTCACCTATATCACAAAGCAAGCAAGACATATGATAGAAATCAATTTTATGCCAGTATTGTCTTTATTCTTATAATGTTTCCCCTTATTTAAAAGATATAGTTAAACTCAAAAAGCAAAGTTGTTCAAGGCTTATTTTTTTCCTGGGTGCAGTTTTCAGTGGGAATATTCATGAATGCATGGAGGTGAGCAATAACACAGTTATGCATTGATTAAGTTCCTACTATGTTCAAAAAATGTTTCACACCAAGAATATATCATCTGGAGCTATAACTGGCTTATTCATTTTTAATACACATTGTTTTATGAATTATACTGGGAGAGAAAAATTTGAACAAAAGGGAAAAAATGGGAAAGAAAAAAAACAGAAAAAGAAATGAACATAGCATGTATTTATTTACATTCAATCTCCATAATTCCTTTTCTGGATGCAGATGACATTTTCTGTCCAAAGCCTATTGGGATTGTTTTGGATCATTGAACCACTAAGAAGAACTAAGTCTTTCATTGGTGACCATCACACATTCTTACTATTATTATGTATAATGTATTCTTGGTTCTGCTTGTTTTGCTCATTATCAGTTTGTGTAAATCTTTCCAAACCTTTCTAAAATCAGCTACTTCAACCTTTTTTATAGACAATAATATTGATTTCCCTTTCTTTACCACAATTTATTCAGCCATTCCCCAATTGATATGCATCTACTCATTTTCCAATTCTTTGCAACCACAAAAAAGAGCTACTACAAACATTTTTGCACATGTGGGTCTTTTTTCCTCCTTTATGATTTTCTTGGGATACAGCACTGCTCGGTTAAAAGGTATGCACAATCTTATAGCCATTTGGGCATACATTTTTTTTTCAGAAACTGTGGATGCAACAATTTTTTCCCAGCTTTGTACTTCTGTTTTAATCTTGTTTCTGTTGGGTTTGTTTGTACAAAACGTTTTTATTTAATGTAATCAAAGTTGTTCATTTTGCCTTTTATAATGTTCTTTAGTTGATCACAGTTTCTTCCCTTATCCAAATATCTGATAGGTAAATTATGCCTTGCTCTCCTAATTTGCTTAATATCACACTTTATGCTTCAATCATGTGACCTAATTTTGCTGTCTGGTGTGAGATATAAGTATATGCCAAGTTTCTGACATTGTTTTCCAGTTTTCCCTTTTCTTTTCTTTTGGTATTTCCTCTTTTTTTCAACTTTTATGGTCAAGTTATACTTTTCTTTTCTTTTGGTATTTCCTCTTTTTTGAACTTTTATGGTCAAGCTATACTCCTGGGGTAAGAGGACACTGTCCAAGGCTTCCTGTGCAGCTCTGAACCTTGGCTTTGAGCACTGGCACCTCTTGTGTTTGCAGAGAGCATTTTTGCCTGCTCTTTTCAGAAAACAACCTGGTTTCCCAGAGTTTGCGTTCTGAGCTGGGACTGGAGACTGCCCCACTGGTCTGCTTCTTTACCTAGGCAGGACTGAGGATTTTACTTGCTGATTTTCTGTGATTAACACTATCTCATTGGTTTTCCCAGACTCTGACCTGGGCTGAACATCCTTTTCACCCCAATGAGACTGATTTTTGTTGAAGTTTTTCAAATCTATCTTGAACTGGAGAATGGTTTCATTCCATCAGACTCTGTTGCTTGATTTCATGTGATTTTCAAGGGAAACTAGGAGAGTTCAAGCAGCTTCCTGGCTTCACTCCACCATTTTGAATCCACCTCTGGATGCCAACTGGTTAATTCACTGGCAGGTCCTTTGCTGTGGATAAATTTCTAATTACAAATTCCCAAACTTCATTTCTTACAGATGTAAGAAGGAAGATATGAAAGAAGGAAAAAAGATTAAAAATTTGTCCTGCTGAATATATGTATAAGAAAAGATTTTCTTAAAAAAAAAAAAAAAGGAAGAAGGGGGAAATATCCATTAAATTGGAATTGCTAGTTATTAAGTTACCCTTCAAAATAATTCTCTGAGGAATCAAAGGAATCAAGGAATATAAGAAAGAATGTAAAGGGGATGTGATTCATATATTCCTAACAGAGTCTATGATTTAAAAAAAATAGTTTGATATTTTTATTGCAATATATTCTGTACTAGTAGCCAAATGAGTCCTTAACAAAAAAAAAAATGTTAAGAAACCATGATCTACCCTCTATTTATGTGAAAAGAAGATGATCAAAGAAAGTAATTGATTTGTTCATGATATCATGATTTATTTGTGGTGAACCCTGAATTAGAACATAGGTTTCCAGATTCCCAGTCAAGGATCTTCTGATTAAATTATGTTTGTAGTCTAACAGAAGACTTTTGTCCAAGATATTAAAAGACCCACTATTCATACCTTCATTGATTCTTTATTTCCATCTCCACTTTCTTCTTCTTTCACACCCTTCTTTCATACTGTCCTTTCCCCCTCTTTCTTTCTTTCTTTTTTCTTTTCAAATTCCTTCCTTCATACCTCTTTCTCCTTCTTTTCAGCTCCTTCCTCTTTTTCACCTTCCTCTGTCTCATTTTATTTCCTTCTTCTCTTTCTCTTCTCTTCCTTTTTTTATCCTCCTTGTTCATGCCTATCCATCCCTTCTTCTTTCCCTCTTTTCAGTCACTCTCCTATTTTTCTCCTTTCCCCAACACATGCCTTTTAACTTTACTCCTGCCCTCTTTTCTTTCTTCTTTGCCTGTCTCCATTTTCTCTTTTCTTACTCATTTTCTCTTCCCCTTCCTACTTTCCTTCCTTTCCCTCATTGCCTCTTCCTTCATTTGCCCCCTTCTTCAACCCAGATCAGTTAAATCCCGGAATTTACACTTCAGAAATACCTTCATCGCTATTGCTCCCCCTATCTGATTGGATGGCTTCTCCCAGAATCTCCAATTTTTTAATTTATACTTTGTTTTATTCTGAATTTAAGAAACAAAATCAGAATTTGTACTTAGAATAGAAAAAAGTGATGATTGCACATGAAACTTCAATCTATTATGCAAAACTTGCTATTCCTTTTAAATATATAATAAAGTTATCCTGTAACTTTCTTTTTTCCCCTCCATCTACCCATTTAAGAAGGGATCCCAGATTTGTCATAACTTCATTTCTCTTAGTGACAACTCCTGAACTAGGTACCTTCCCTTGTCTCTTTTCAGCTTCCTCATTAGATCGAAGACAGCGATTGCCTTTCTTTTTTTCTTTATGTTTCCAGCACTTAACACAACGTCTAGCAAATAATAAGCACTTAATAAATGCTTCCTTGACAGTCTCACCTCTTTCCCTTAAGCAGGCCCAATCTAGTAAATAGACCTAATCTAGTAAACTCAAGTCTGTTCCCTTAGTGATGCCCCAATCTCCTCAAACCTTTCATTCCCTCCAGAGAAGTGGAGCTTGGAAGTGAAAAATGAAATCACAGTTGGAAAAACCTTACCCACTCATAAGAGTCAGTTCTTATTCTAATCATCACTGGAAAAGTTTTTCACCTGGTTGTTCTAAATCAGATACAGAAAGTACAGTGAGTATCCCCTGGAGCATAGATGGGCCAGTTAGTGCTGAGTTAATGAAGACACAACTCTGTTACTTTGGCAATATAATTTTGTTCTCTATCTTGTGAAAATTGAGTGAAGATTCAGCACTACCTTCTTTTCTCATTTGTTCCTAGATGATGCTCCAATAATTTTAGCAGCACAAGGACATAAAAGAAAGGCCTTGTTAACATTGTATTTACTTCATATCTGACTGAACTATCGATAGTCATTGACATAACTAACCTTCAGAATCTAACAAAGGTTTTCTTTTCTGTTGAAACATATTCAAGATTACAAAGCCCCTGAATCCCTATTATTTCCTCCTGAAATCATCCATCCTAGTACATCCTTGGAGGTTAAGTATAACAAGAGATTTTAATATTGCAAGAGATTTACAGCTCGCCCTTAGGGTAACTTGGCAACAGTTTCTTGCTACTAAATATTCAGATCTGTCATCATTTTTTACAATGTTAATTCAATTGTTCAAGATGGTGTCTGTCCACTTGGAGAAAGGAGGTATTTTCTCAATTCAGCTTTAAAGTTTGCCTTAACATTTTCCCTTCCCAAGAAATTTCCCCTTATCTTAATAACCCACTAAGTCCAGTTTCTTTGGAAGCAAGTAATCAACTAGTATTTGTTAAAGACCTACTGTGTGTCAGATATTGTGACTACATACTGGGATACAAAATCAAACAAAACCACTCCGTAACTTTAAAAACTTTATAGTCTCTTGTGTTATACAACATGGGCATATATAATCATCCTCAACATTTATTGGAGTAGATGGCATAGGACCCCAATGAATGTGAACTCTAGGCCCCAAGTCCAGATCTTTATTTTTGATAATTCTGATGTTTATTTAAAATAAAACTAGTAAAAAAAACATATTATGCCCATAAAAATGTTGGTTTCTCCTCAAGTGAGATTTGTATATCACACACTATTCAGAATCTTCACAGTCACTCATAAAGCTGCAACAACAGCTTCACAAATTTCCTGAGAGAGACAGAGACAGAGAGAGACAGATACAGAGACAGACACACAGAGATAGACAGAGAAAAACACAGAGACAAAGAAAGAAAGACAGATACAGAAAGAGACACAAAGAAAGAGAGAGAGAGAGAAAGAGAGAGAGGGAGAGAGACAGAGAAAGGGGGGAGAGAGAGAGAGAGAGAGAGAGAGAGAGAGAGAGAGAGAGAGAGAGAATATCTCATCACTGAATCTAAATGGTAGAGATACAAAAAGGAGGCATTTTCAAAGAGAGTTCATGGTCTGTCATTCTTTAGCAAAATTTAACTATTGATTATTTTTTGTATGTATGTTTCTGGTAGTAAATGATAAAAATAGATTAATAATATACAATGTTTATGCATTTATAACTTTTTTTAGTTTTCTTTACATATGTATCTTGTCTATGATTTTCCAGGGCATCACATAAATATCCTAAAATTCCCATTTAATTATTGATGACCAATCCCAGAAAAAGCAAAACTATGAATGTGAAACCCACTGATCTCAAGGTATCACTGTATAACTATGCTTAACTTATGTAAGGGCAGCAAGGTAGTTTAGTGGATAGGATGCCAGGCCTGAAGTCAGAAAGATCCATCCTTCTGAGTTCAAATCTGACCTTAACCAATAGCTATATGATCCTAGGCAAGTCATATAACTCTGTCTCAGTTTCCTCATCTGTAAAATAAGCTAGAGAAGAAAATGGCAAACCATTCCAATAACTTTACCAAGAAAATTCCAAATGGGATCACAAAGAAGTAGATACAACTGAAAACAAATTAACAACTAACCCATACAAAACAGATAAAAGAGTGGAATAGAATGCTAGACCTGGCACCAGACAGATCTGAAATCAGAGCAAGTGAATTTATTTCTCTTTGTCCCAGTTTCTTCATCTGTAAATAATAGCACCTACTTTAAAGAGTTATTATGAGAACCAAATGAGAAAATATTTGTAAAGCTATTTGCAAACTTCAATCATTACATAAATGCTAGTTATTACCTTCTTTGGTTTTATCAGAGAAGGGGAAATTCTGTAACCAAAGCTCATTTTATGTATCAGTTTTAGTTTAGTAAGAACTTATCACACCTTTGCATTTCACTGAACCTTGTAACTTGAATGTGCTCCCTATTTACGTCCACCTGATAGAATCACTAACTTTCTTTTAAACTTCTTACATAAGTCCTTTTCTAATGCCAAAGTCATTCATGTTCTCTCTTTAAAATTGCTTCACATTACATTACTTATATACTACATTTATTTACATTACTTTGCTTATATACTACATAAGTGATCATGCCCCATGAATCCAGTGCAATCTAAGTTTCTAGAAGTCATTTTTATCTTTGTATTACCAAAATGAATTACCAAAACCTGACATATGGCAGGAATTTTTTTTAACATTTTTAGTTAAATTAACAATTAAAATTTTAATTTAATTTAGAATTGTTTTAAAATCTATGCCAATATTCTGTGATCTATATCAATGAAATAACATATCATTGATTCATTAAATATGTGACAGTTTAGTTTTGCATTTTTTAATCTATGTTGCAAACTTGCAGGCATTGAGACAAGGTATTTCTAAAGGTAAACCTGAGAATGAATGAAGATTTTTTTTAAAAAAAAATTAATATTGGCTGAAATATAATAGTCTAATTTTGATCCAAGCAGTAATTTTTTTTTTTGCTATCATCATTTCATGTGCAAAAAGCTAGAGTAGTTTAGCACAAGTTAATCTCTAGGATCATTTTGTTCTTGTTATGTAATTAAGTTCTCATCTATTTACATGTTTTGAGAACTAAATTAGAAGATGGAAAATTTGAGTTCTAATCTCATATCTTCCTTTTTTAATGCAAACAAGTCTCTATCTTCCTGGGCCTCAGTTACCTCATCTATAAAATGCAGGATTGGTCATGATGATCTTTCTAGTTCCAAATTATTGGTCCTGTGAAATGAATTTGCATCATTTGTGCTTCTTTTCCTCTGAAACTCACAATTCGAATACAGAAAAAGGCTTCATTTTGCAGGTATTGTTAGACAAAATACATGAATATTAAGCCATTATTTTTACATTAGCAAGTTTTCCCCAGGTAGGTTTTTATCATTTTAAGACATTTTGTTTTGTGTGTTACTCTCTTTTTGTCTAATCACCTCTAAAATTATGAACACTCCAAGAATAATACACCCTGAATAACAAAACAGCTTGAAATATTCATAACTAAGAAAGCAACTGGTAAATGTTCATAAACAAAGTTGTTTGGAGACTCCTTTATTAATTTTTAATTTATTTTCAGTCAATTCCTTATTACTTCCAAATTCCTGTAGGGGATTCTGTTAATTAGTCATGTGTAAAATATTCATTAAAACCAGCTTTCTATTTTCTTCTTTTATTGCAAATTTACATTTCTAATCTTATAACCAAAATAAATGCCATTGGGTAGAGAAGCCACATTAATTTTGATCCTCCACTTGAAATACAACCTCAAACAAAAGATATGGTAATATTCAACAGAGGAATATTGGGATATTCAGATAGAAGACATATCAGGTGGTTACCTAGTTAAACAATTGAAAATATGAACATCAACATTGGAAAAGAATAATTTGAAAAGCTAGTAGAATTATTTAAAATAGAAAACACTAACCTAGCCTTGTCTTACTTGTTCTTGTAAAGGAAGTTTTAAAATTCTAATTCAATCCAATAGGTATTTACCAAATAATCACCAAAAAAGTGATCATATAACATTTATTTAAAGATAGTTCTTAAAAGGTAGGCTTACTCTACCACCCAAGGCAGCTCATTTCACTTTACATAATTTTAATTGTTACAAATTTCTTCCCTTTATTAAGGCTCAAGTTATATAAAGCTTCTTTTTGATGATCCCAGTTCAGCCTTTCTATGTACTACATCTATGTACTAAATGATAGACCTTTAACTGGTTGAAAATATCTATAACATGCTCTTCTCCCCTTTAAAAATATATATTTCTTGTCTAGGAGAATCATCTAAATATCATTCCACTAATTCTTAAATAGCTCTTTAGGTCCTTAAGAAAGTTGAATGGCTGGAACAGGCTTCCATGTCAGTGATGAAATTGATCCAAAATTTATTTTATTGGTTTGGAGTTTTCTTTATTAAGCCAATACTTTTTTATATTTGATTACAAATCAAATCTCAAGTATCAATATGGTGAAATTTGTTTGGAAATTATTTACATTTAAGTATTCTCACTATGTAAAAAGTGAGAAATTTTCATTGATTTCCTCTGTTTCCATAACTTCTATAATAATTCCATAAGGAATCTTTTCTACCATTATTGCTCACTTTTCCTCTTACATGATCATGGTTAGTATAGACATTGTTCTAGTTCTGTTTGTTACCATGACTATTTTTTGCTTCACATTATTTTTAGAGGTCACCAAAAATTTCTTCATATTCCTATTATTTGCTAGTCAAAAACTGTGTGATGGGAATCAATCAATTAATCCACATCAATTACAATGTTTATTTATAACATTTAGGTTGTTTTCCATTTGTGTTACAATTATGAATAACACATGAAAATCTATGAATACATAGGTCTTTTAACTGTTGCTTTTGATAACAAGGGTGTTAAAACTATCTTCATCACGCTAGACCAGAATGAACTGAAGTTTGACAAGGAGCATACTTGCTTGCACAAAAATGTTGTTAAATAGGCCAAAGAAACTTGCCCATGATTGCAGGATTGTCTATATATTTTCAAATAATTTAGGAAAAAAGGAACACCAAATAATGGAATTCTAACTAGCACTGATTCACAAGAAGGGACCAAGTAGGGGGGGAAAGATACTTGACCATGTGCTTTGCTCTCTCTCACTTTGATTGGAGAAGGATCTTGTGATCCTTGTGAGTTTTAGAGTATTTTGGACCCTTCATCCATACATAAATGGTAACTGTGGTTCAAATGATGTCAGTATTGAAACCAAAGGTCAACTATAGCAATGAATGGCTCACAGAGTAGTATAAAAAACAAACTATATACTATGTAGAGAAATTTTTGCTACATATGGAGAAAAGGGCTTACAGAAACCAGGAGCCACGTTATCTTTTTGCCACATTTTCTCTCTAAATTTAAGGCAACTTTATCCTAGTTCTGTATGTACTTTAGGCAAATGTATCTCAGATCTTGAAGTAAATGGTATTTTGTAACAGTAATGTGTCACCTTAGTATATATTCCTTTCTGAAAGATACTTAAAAACAACTGAAGAAATGATCCTCAGATGATAATGGAGAAAGAGTGAAGTCCAACAATGGAGTCTTAAGGAGATTACTTTCAAAAATAACTTCCTAACTGCAGAATTGCTCCCTAGCTCACTGAGCAAGAAATATCATGAAGTCTTTGGATCTAACTTTGGATCTAACTCATCTCTGACAGTAGAATTTAGGATAAGAATGCCCAGACATTACAAGAGGTTCAAGAACATTGATATAAGAACTAGTACAGCCAAATGGCACAATAGAGAGAGTATTAGGTATGGAGTCAAGAAGACCTAAAATTAGACTTTACCCCAAGAATTTACTATGTCCTTGGACATCACTTAACTTCTGTCACATTCTTCAACTGTAAAAATGGGGATAATAATACCTCCTAATTTAGGGTTGTTGTGAGAATCAAAGGAGATAATTTTTGTAAAATATAAGTGTAGTGCCTGGTACTCAGTACTCTTATCTATAAATGCTATCTTTATTCCCATCAAAATAATATTGAATGACAGTCAAAGGTTATAATTACTTTTGTAATTTGACTTTATTTTCAAGTTACATATAAGCAAAAAAAAAACTTTTAAAAATTAAGCTTCATTAAGATAGACATAATTTATAAGCACAAATCATAGAGATAAGATTAAGTAATAATTTGTTTGAAAGAAAAATTTAAGAGATTTTTAGTTGACTTCAAGTTTAATATAAATCCAGAAGGCAATGTGGGAGTTATAAAAACTAATGTAATCATGGACTACATTAGGGGGAGGAATATTTTGCAGGAAAAATGAAATGATAATATCCTTGTACTATATCCAAACCAGACCATCACTACATATACTGCTCAATTTTAG
Source organism: Antechinus flavipes (assembly GCF_016432865.1). Taxonomy (NCBI): domain Eukaryota; kingdom Metazoa; phylum Chordata; class Mammalia; order Dasyuromorphia; family Dasyuridae; genus Antechinus; species Antechinus flavipes. The sequence goes on along the minus strand of NC_067401.1, from coordinate 436,335,157 downwards.
GAAACATATTTTAGGAAAGACATAAACGGGAGAAACTGCAGGGTGAGGGTGGTAATCAGAACAATTAATTTCATGTGATATGTCAATCAGTTGAAAGAAATAAGGGTGTTTAGCCTAAGGAAAAGAATACTGAGGGGGTACATGATAGTTATCTTCATGCATATGATGAATGGTCATTCAGAAAGGGAAATAGATGTCTGTTCAGTTTGGCCCTGGGGGAAGAACTAGGAAAAATATGTACAAGTTGAAAAGAGCAAAACTTAATGTAAGAAAAAAAACTTTCAAAAATGAGGAGTTATTTAGAATGTAGTAGGTATTACTTCACTGGTAATATTCAAGCAACAGCTGGATGACCACTTGTCAGATGTGTTATAGAAAACTCTGAAGGAGAGAATGATACTATTAACTTTGCACAGCTCTGCCTCACTTAAATGCAATTCATACACAAGTCAAAACATCATCACCTTATGATATCACTGATATTTTTTGAAAATAAAAATGAGTAAGTTTAGAAAACTATTCTTTCTATGTATGAATTAAACTAGTTACTGGTTTAGAATCCTTTCAATTCTAAAAATCAATATTCTTTTTCCTTTTCCTTTCTTTTCCTTTTCTGTTTCCTTTTTTTTTTTCTTTTTCCTTACTTTCTTTGCTTCCTCTTCTTTTCTTTTCTTTTCTTTTCTTTTTTTTCTTTTTTTTTTTTTTGGTGGCTGGGTCTTTCTCATTTAACAGTGTAGTGCCCATTCATTGGCCCAATCCAACTACTGAATTTTTACCTACTCTGATTCTGACCAGGGCAAGCTTACAATTATGTACCATCATGCTTAGAAAAACTAATAATATTCAAAAAGATTCTATCATTTTGCAATTTCAAAAGCAATGAATAAGTATACCTGTTCTCTATAACCCTATCAGTGTTGAATTCTGTAGTTTCTTTTTTAAAAAAAAATTGCAAATTTATAACTATGATTTACCATCTCAGTCATTTTAAAAAGAATCTCTGATTCTTAGAGAAACTATTTTTCAACTTATTATTAATGTTTTATATTTATTATTTTGAAATTTTTTCATAGATTTTGAAGTTATTCCACCTTTGTAAATTTTTAAAATTCTTTATTTTTATATTATTTTAGAATTTCAATGTGAATTATTTTGTTTTTCTGAAGTTGCCAAACACCAATGAATGTGAATGTTTCCATATATAGAGAAAACTAATAATAATACAATAGCAGCTAACTTTTACATAGAACTATATGCTAGCCATTCTATACACTAAGGACTTAATTATTTTATTTGATTCTCACAATTACTATAAGAGTAGGAACTGTTGTCTCTGTATTATAGTTTAGGAAACTAAGGCAAATAGAAATTAAATGACTTGGCCAGGGTTATACTGTTGAATTTCAGGCCAAATTTGAATTCAGATTTTCCTTATTCCAGACCCTGTACTTTATACATTGTATCAATGCTCTTTTTTCTTCCCTTTTTTTTCTTTCCTTCTCTTCCTCTTTTTCCTTTCTTGCTCCTTCCCCCTTTCACTTTCTTCCCTCCTTCCCTCCCCTTCCTTTCTCCCAAACTCTTTCCCTTCATTTCTCCAACACACCCTTTCTAACTCCCTCCATTTTTTCCTTTTAACCCTCCCTTTCTTCTTCCCCCCTCTCATCCTTCCTCCCTCCCTCCTCTTATTTTTTGCTCACCCTCTCCCTCTATACTTCCCTTCACTTTTCCCCTAAGTCAATTTCCCTTCCTCTTTCCCTTCCTCCTTTCTTCCAGCCTTCCTTTCTTCCTTCCTTCCATTCTTCCTCCTTTCTTTTGTCTTACTTCTTTTTCTTTCTTTCTACCTTTCTTTTTCTTTCTTTTCTAACATCATGCTCACTCTCCCTTTTGACACTTCCTACCTACCCCCATCTCTCTCTTGTTAAAATATTCAAATAAAGCCACATCTTGTCTATGACCAAAAGTGTATATTTCATTCATCTCCTCTGGAATATCTTCTTTCTGGTAAAAAGTAAGAATCAAACTTTATCATTGTTCTCCTGGAGTCATAGTTGGTCACTGCATTAATCAGAGTTGTTAAATTTTTCATAGTTGTTTTTCAGAGTTTATTATTATAATGCTATAGTTACTACATACAATGTTATATGCTTATCATTTTGTGCTACATAAGTTCACACTAATCTATATACATTCTCTTATTCCATACTTTTATAATTTCTTAAAGTATAATTGTATTCCATCACATTCATGTATTATCCATAATTTCTTAGCTATTCTTCCACTTAGTTTTCAGCTTTTTGTTATAACAAAAAGTTCTGTTGTTGATATTTTTACATAATAGTGCTTTATGTAAATCATTTATACCTTTATATAAGTGCAGGGCCATCCCTGGACCAAAAGGTATGCATGATTTGGTAAAATTTTGGAATCACTGACTTCCTTCAAAATAGTTCAAATGTCAATTTTTATAGGTCTTTCCTGATTCCCCAAGTTGCCAATGCCTTCCCTTCCAAATTTTCTTTCTATTTTATAGTATCTTGCTATAACTTACAAACATATTTTTGGTCTTAGCCATTAAAATGTTAGTTCCTTTTGTGCAGAAACTGTTTTTTTTTTCTTGTTTTTTTTTCTTTTCATTTTTTAATTCCTAGTGACTAATAAATTTTCTGGTGTAGAGCATGTGCCTAGAGTATGTGTTTCTTGGTGGACTGATAGTTCCAAATTGTTTTCTGTTTAGAGATCCAGCAAGTATACACTCATGGGTCTATCTTCTCATGATTCTTCTAATAATTGTAATTTTATATTTTTATCATTTTTACTCAATTGATAAATATAGATTAAAAGCACACCGATGTTTTAATTTTTATTTCTCTTATTAGTTGAAGCATTTTTATCTTTGAATTTTTTTCTTTTCAGAAGATACTCTTCATATCCTTATCCATCTATCTATTGTATAAAACTTACTCTTATATAGTTTGTCATTTCCCTCTGAAATACCATTTTTAACAAAAAAAAGAACCTTGCTATAAAAGATTTTTCCCAAGTAATTGTTTCTTTTCTGTTATTAAACTGATTTTGTTTCTGAAAAAAATCTCCCACTTTCTGTGATCAAAATTAGCCATTTTATTTCTTTTGACCCACTTTACCTCTCTCTAGGTCATAGGAATTCCCCTATCTATATTATATCATTTCTGTGTCCCCTAATTTGTTTATAATATTATTTTTAATGTCTAGCTCATGATTCCACTTGAAGATTAATGTGGTATATGGTATAAGATATTAGTCCAAACTTAATTTTCCAAACTGCTTCCTAGTTTCCCTAGTATCCTTTGTCAGATAGTAAATCCTTACTGTAGAATTTAGAAATCTTTGGTTTATAAAGCATTATGCTCCTATGTTGGTTTATCTCTGCATCACTATCATTTTTCCCTGTGATTCTCACCATCTTCCCTAATTCTTCCCTTGATTAAAAAAAAAAAAAAGGAAAAAAAGAAAAAGAAAAAAAAACCAATGTTCTCTTGGTTCTACTCTTAATTTCATTATTTCATGCAAGTCTTTCCATATGTTTTTTTTTCTCTAAAATCATTGAGCATCATCATTTTATCTCACAGTAGTCTTCTGTCACAATTTTATACCACAACTTGTTCAGCTGTTAATGAGCATCTCTACAATTTCCAGTTCTTCCCCATCACAAAGGGAGCTGCTATAAACATTTTAAAATATATAGATTCTGTTCCTTTTTTCCTTAATCATCTTTTATGTGAATGCTTCTTTTATTCCACAAATTAATTTTTTTTAAAAAAATTAAAAACAGAATCAAACAAGGCAAGACCTTCCTTATGAATCTAATCTGTGCAAGTGATCAAATTTTCTATTTTTTTTTAGCAAAACCTTCACTCAGCTATCAAAGTGATGCTCCTAAAGTACAAATCTGATCATTATTAGCCCTCTATTCAATAAAATGCACTGACTATCATCTCCTGGCATTTAAAGTCCTTTGCGACTTGTTGGTACAATGTTTGTTGTTGGTGATTAGTCATTTCCAGTCAAGCCCAACTCTTGGTGACCCATTTAGGGATTTTCTTGAAGTGCTTTGCCATTTCCTTCTCTAGTTGATTTTATAAATGAGGAAGCTGAGGCAAACAGGATTGTGACTTGTCCAGGGCAACACAGCTAATAAGTCTCTGAGGCCAGATTTAAACTCAGGAAAATCAGTCTTCTCAACTTTAGAGCTGGTGCTCTATCATACCATCTAGCCGCCTGTCTTCAATCTTATTAGTTTTTAATGCCTTATAACCCTCCTTTACAACCTGAATTCACTGATCTCTCTGTTGTTCCTCCAAAAAAAAAAAAAAAAAAAAAAAAAACACTATTTTCTCTCTCCGGGCAATTTCACTAGCTGTTCCACATATCTGGAATTTTCTTCCTTCTCATTTTTGCCTCCTCGCTTCCTTGAATTCCTTCAGGCACCAGCTAAAATCCCACATTCTACAGAAATCCTTGCCCAATCCCTTTTAATTAATGTGCCTTCTGTTGGCTATTGTCAATTTATTCTGTATAGGTCCTGTTTCTACATAATTATGTATATATTGTCTGCCCCATTAGACAGTCAGGTCTTTGAGAATAGAAACTATCTTTTACTTTGTGTGTGTGTGTGTGTGTGTGTGTGTGTGTGTGTGTGTGCCCAGTGCTTAATAGAATAACCTGATACATAGTAAGAGTTTTTAAAAAATGTGTTGACTAACTTACTGACAATAATTTTTTTTTTGGATTTCTGCTAATAGTTCTGTTCTATTTCACTATCCTATTCCTTTATTATTTGCCTAGTACTACTAGATAATTTTCATCAGTATTCCCTTGTATTGGAGTTTAGAGAGCAAAAGCACCTTCAATAGCATTTTCGCCAATGTGTCCTCTGGTATTGAATATTTTAAATATTAATTTCTTTCTGAATTTATCTAATCTTATCAAGACAACCACTAGTACTCCATTTGGTATCTATATGTGTGTGTGTGTGTGTGTGTGTGTGTATGTTTTATATATATATATATATATGTGTGTGTGTGTGTGTGTATATACATATATATGTATATATGTGTAGTTATATAATTATATATTAGTTATATATATGCTTTTGTGTATGTGTACATGTATGAATGCTGTCATTGTTACCACATTAATCGAACTTATTGAGAAACACCAACTGTCTTTTCAATTACTTCTTTTAGTTATATAATTTCAGCCTGCTTTTATTCCTTAAAGGTCATATGTATTTTGGATAGTTTAATCCCCAAATATTTGGTGGATTTTTTTTGTTATACTAAATGAAGTTTCTCTGTTATGATGGTTTTTTTTTAAATCTTTACTGCTAGTGAATAAAATTTCAAATTGTTTTTAATGTTTTCATAGTTTTCCTGCTATGTTGATTAATTCATTTATTGCCTTGATTATTATTTTTGGCTGAAATAGCTAGATTTTTCCAAATGTGCTATCAAGTCATTTGGAAATAATGATATTTTAACCTCATTTCCAATTTTGTTCTCTTTAATCTTTTTTTCTTTCTTAGAATCATGCATATCAGGCCAAATAAATTTTTAGATTGGCTTTAAAATATATCTTAACTGTTGATACCTCATTGCAAGATACTTTCCTAAGGATTAATGAATAAACCTATTATTAAAAGAACTAAATCATATTGATCTTTATATTCACAGTGCAAATGAAATAAGAAGACAAAAAGAAGTTTAAACAAAGTGGAATGAGGCTCACACATTCTGCTTGGGGAAGAAAGTAAAAATTAAGAGGATAAGTTTTATCATGAAATCAAAGGCAACGAGAACTATCATTTCATGGGATACATCATCAGCTTGTATTCATGATAAGAATTTGAAAAAAATAATAATAATAATAAGTAATAACCATGAAAAAACTGTGTGTTATCAGCTACTATCTAGTACTGATGATAAAGAAGTAAAGATAGTCTAGAAAAAATTCAATTATATAATTTGTGAATGTAGTAAAAGTTATCATTCATAAAGGAAAAGCCTCCATATTAAGTCAACATATTCTTTTATTCTTGGTAACTTTGATGCAAAGAAGGTAATAGATGAGTATAATGAAATATATATTAGAAAATATGGATCAGAATGAGTAATGACAACAAAAAACAGACTACATAAAAATTTCTCATATCTACATCATTAATAGTAATCATAATTATAATAAATGTGATGGATATGATATAGATAGCTGAAAAAGTTAAAGCAACTCCATGTTGTCTCATTTCCAGTATCTTTCCCTTGACTCTGCTGCAGCTAGCCCTTTTTGTGACCCTCCAATATTCCTATTTATTAGAGTTGGGTTATAAGAAATAGCTAAATGGAAGAAGATTTTTTCCTGTTATTAGTTCTAGCAAGGGAGATTCTGTCCCTTAACCTAACTTGTAATCCTCCAGCAACAGGTATTATCCAGTCAAGAAGCACCCATATCCATTTCAAATCAAAACCTATATCCAAATCCATCCAAATCAAAACCTATATGTTTTCTCCTTTCATTCCTTCGAAAAGTCTCTGCCCAAAGATATTGGGCTTCCTGGCTGAACCCTCATTGGTATTTCTACATTTTAGTTTTGTTTCTGCTTTTGATTCTAGTTTGTTCCAGCATTGACAATTTTACTCACAAGGTCAGAAACTTGAAAAATATCATGAAAAAAAGATATTGATTTCATGTTAACAGACAGGATATGTTATGTTACTGATATGAGCTATTGATAGATCAAATGTGTTTGTTCAATCAGACAAACAACTGCTAAAGTAAAAAAAAAATTTACAAAGAAAAATAAAAAGACAAAAATAACATGATGTTCAATTTAAAAAAAATTTTTCACTGTACTATGTAAGCTATTTGTTGTGGTTGAAACATGGTCAAGAAAAAGACAGAAACATGCTTTAATAATTTTTTATGGAAGTTTAATCCAAATAAATCAATAACCAGCAGACCAAAAGAGCTCAAAAAGTGTCTTGTCAGCAAAAACATGTTTACTTGCCAAAAATGCAGAAATAAATGCCCATGGATAAATACCAGTTTAGAAGACAGACTCATTTATAAACTCTTACATAAACTAAAAGGAGCACAGAAAGTTGTGAACAGTATAATTTCAAAAACAAAAACAAAAACAAAAGACAAATAGAATTCATTTAAATAAACTTTGGAAAGAGAAACAACTCAATCACCCCAAAATTCTTAAAGGAAAAATGGAAAGAGGACAATAAATGGGAAAAAATAGAAAAGATCTGTATGTATTCTTGCAACAGATTTTTTTTCACCTGCAAGAATAGTACAGATACCATACTTTGACTCTAATTGCACATTCCCATATGTCATATGGGAAAGAAAAGTGTCACTGGAGAAAAAAAAAAAAGACAGGAAAAGCAATTGGAGTCAATGAAGTATTCATAAAGATAATCCATGCTAGAGCTGGCACAATTTTTTAAAACATTTAGGAGCCAAGATATAAAGTGTCAGAAGTAAAGGAAAATAGTAAAGGCATGAGGAAAAAATCTTGGACCATAATAATTCTGACAAAAATGTCAGAGAATATCAATATCTGCCCATCTAGATTTTTACTTTTAAATCTATATAAATAAGAATAATCTTCAAACAAGAGTATTCTTGATAAAGGTAGTAGAGAAAAAGAAGGTAAGGTTAATCTCTATTAAATATATCTTAATCATCAAAAAATTAAATGAAAGATGATCATTCAGAATTGTTGTAGTGTTTATGATCTTTAGTAAATGATCAAAAAGTCTGCCCCATCCTCATGGAGTCACAGTATATGCCCATCTCAATAGGACTGGTAGTAAATTTGTATAAAATATAATGGCACACCTATACAGAAAGCTATAAAGTTCCTAAACTTCTTCCAAAGACAAAAAGACTCACCTTTCTTTACCAACATACTTGTACGGCAGGAAGTTCTAAAAGATTTAAAATGGATGTCACTCAGAGGACACTAGAAAGCTGTAGAAAGGATTTGAATAGAATATGCATGTAACAAATCAGTAATTATAAAATAGAATTAGAGTAAGGATGTTATTGATAAAAATGTATTATCAAAAAAAGATGGAGAACGAGTCATGTATCAAGAAAAGAATAAGTAGTAGACAGACCATCAGATCTACTGAGATTCTTGTGATGTTAGATGGAACAGAGGAGTTCCTGGCTTCTGTTTTCCCATATCAAACATATGAAAAAAACATTAAAACAGAATTTTAATGACTGAGTGAGGTGTATGGGGTATTCAAGAATGTCTGGCATCTTTGATATAAGGACTTCTCTCTGTCTCTCTCTCTCTCTCTGTCTCTGTCTCTCTCTCTCTCTCTCTTCTCTCTCTCTCTCTCTCTCTCTCTCTCTCTTTCGCTTTCTCTCTCTCTGTCTCTATCTCTCCAGACCTTGTGCTATATATGTCCTAGGGATAAAAAACAGCTCCTGCCCTTTAGGTGCTTACTTTCTATTGAAAGAAAACAGCACACAATAAGATAACTAAATGCAAAATATATTAGTGCAATTTCCAAGAGGGATAGCATCAGCAATTTGGGGTGATTGAGACAGTCCTAAACTAGCAAATGACAGGAGCTGAGCCTTGAAGGAAGGTCAGGATTGAATTGAATTGAATTTTGAGATCTTTAAATTCACTCTGGGCTTTAGCCTTCCCTGGCAGCATTATAATTGTACTTCTCTAGGCCATTTCTAGTTTATGAATATGCAATTTGCAAATATTTAGTTTGTGAATATTTCATGACTCTTCTAATAATATATATTACTGTAAAATGAAGGTTTTGAATAGATGATCTTGAAAGTCCTCTCCAGCTCTAGATTTTATGTTTAGATGATTTTTTTATCAAGTAATTTCTAGAAAAGAATGAAATGCCTATTACATCTGAAGGGTGAAAAAATAGGTTACCTGGGAAGGAAAGTGAAAGGAACCGATCAAAGTTGTTCCATTGACTTTTCTTTCCTCTTGCCTATGTTGTCATCCTTTTTCTACTTTTATCACTCTTGAGAACTACCGGATTGTCATAGTTCTTGGGCCTGTTGCTAAATACCCATTGATTTGGGTGTCATTATTGCCTTGATATCAAGATGACTTTGATCCTTCCTATATTTTTTGTGAGGCTTCAGTTGTCCAGTTATTTATATAAAGTTTGAATACCCATAATCCTAATTACTCTCCTTTGCCTCCCTAAACTGTTGTTTCATTCATCACTATCCCTATTACATGAAGAATTTTTCTTCATTGTAGAAAAAGGATCTTAGTAGATGTATATAATTATCCCTTCCACATCATGATGGTGAGGGGAATGAAATCCCTGTTATCTAGAAAGCCCATGTAAAATTGTTTGGCCCTCTCTTTATACCAGAGAATAAGTTTGAATTATCATAGTGTTAAATGATAAACTATGTTTATATTATACAATACTTTACATATATTTTATGTATTTCTGAGATGCTAAACTTTTTCTGTGTCAACTGCTGGTCTTTTTCTGTCATCTGTGGCTTCCACAAAAATACCCATTTAATTTCTTATGCCAGTCTATGATATATTGAAACTACAATGGAGAAAGTCATGATGTGAAAGGTGCTAATGGCATATCTTTGAGGATAAAGCTGGTGGGAGAAAGGAAAAACTGGGTGAAGAGAAAGCGTTAGTTCTATCTTAAATTATATATATAATATATATATATAGATATGAAGATATAGATATAGATATCTATAGTGTTTTGCAAATTGTAAATTGCTATAACAATGTCATCTTTGTTTTTATTTAGTTAGGTGACCATCCTAGCCCAGATGTATAGTTGTACTTTAGTTTTGCATAAGCATAAGAGGATGTTTTCTGTTTTGTTTTCAATACATTCCTGATGATGCCCAGCATTTTATTCTTTTTCTTGGCTGTAACTCCCATCTGGCAAGATTCACTTCAATTAGAGATAGGCTGGGAGCTGGACCAAGGAATAAGCTACAGAGTTTTCACTAAACGGTGCTATCTTTCTCCTGAAATATCTTCAGCTGTGATGGGACACAGTCTTAAAACAAATTTTGTGGAGCCTTTCCCTAAAATATCCCGCCAGTATCAGAATCTCCTATTTAAGACATCACCATATGTATTGTATTCTTATTCACAGAGATATGTTAGTTTGCCTAGCATATAAAGAAAACCTGTTATTTTCCCTTGTAAAATTTTGAAATTTGGAGTAAAAAGGTCAATTTTTAAAAGAAATCTCAGAATTTTGGAATCTGATAGATATTCATCTGTTTCATTCTTTTTTTTTCCAAAAAATGAATTTTAGAATATAAAAGAATGCTTAGGAAACAGATAACTTTATTAGAGTGTGACATTTTGGTATTATTTTCAGCCTCTGAAGTAGATTATCTTATTTCATTACCTTACTGTGTTCCAGAATCTTTTAGAAATATATAGAATATTTTGAGTACTAAAGAAGTACAATGGATAGAGGTGTGGATTTGGAATCATACCTCTGATACATACTAGCTCTGTATTCCTAGCGAAACCATTTGCCTCTCTGAATCTTAGCTTTCTAACAAAATGGGGATATCCAAACCTATAATATCTATCTTGTATGATTGTGATACAGCTCAGATGGCATATGTATATAAAATGGGAAACTACTCTAATATCTTTGCCAAGAGAATCCCAAAAAGGGGTCACAAAGAATATAACACTACTGAAAACAACTGAAAAGCAAATCATCAAAACAGTCTGGCACTGACTAAGAAACAGAGTAGGTGACCAGTACAATAAATTGCTTGCACAAATCAAAGTAGTAAATGATCATAGTATTCTAGTGTTTGATAAATGCCAAAACCCAAGCGTGGGGGGGGGAAACTCATCCGTTGACAAAAGTTGCTGGGAAAACTAGAAAAAGTTTAACAGAAATCAGAATGGATAAATGTTTTAGACATGACATAAGTAAATTAGGGGAGCACGGAAAAATATAACTCTCATATCTATTGATATGGGAAAACTTTATGATGAAACAAGAAAAAAATTACAAATAATTTAGACTATATGAAATTAAAAAGCTTTTGCAAAATAAAAGTACTGAAGGCAAAATTAGGAGGAAAATAGGAAACTGAGGAAAATTTATAGTAAGTTTCTCTGATAAAAGCTTCATTTCTCTAATATATAGGAAATTGCATCAAATTTATAAAAAGAGAATTCCATGACTAATAAATAGTCAAATGATATGAACAGGAAGTTTTCAGAAGACTAAATCAAAGCCATCTATTGTCATGTGAAAAAAATGTTCTAAATCACTCCTGATTAAAAAAGTAAAAATGAAAACAACTCTGAGATATCACCTCATGCCTATCAGATTGACTAAATATGACAGAAAAGAAAAATGATAAATGCTTGAGAGGATGTGGAAGAAATGGGACAGTAATACATAGTTGGTGGAGTTGTAAACTAGTCCAGTTATTCTGGAAAACAATGGGGAACTCTGCCCAAAGGATAATAAAATTTTGGATACACTTTGACCCATACCACTATTATTTGGTTTGTATCCCAAAGAGATCAAAAAACAGAGAAAAGGACTTTTGTGTGCAAATATATTTATAGCAGCTCTTTTTGTCATGGCAAAGAATTGAAAATTGAGAAGATGCTCATTGTAATATTCAGCTTAGCTTTCTGTCAGTCAGACCCAATCTCACTCTGACCCAGTCTCCTCCAGTCTGACAGTCTGACAATCTCAACCAGTCTCCATTCTGAGTCTGACTAAACCCCAGTTTGAATACTCTATTACAATTACATCATTACAGTATACTGAATATGTGTGAACTAGAGAACCATCACATCACCATGCTAAGTACTAAGTATATATGTGAGCTAGAGAATAATCATCGATCAATTCCACTGAGTTAGCACCTTGTTTCAAGTATACTTCTCCAGAGTTTTCTACAGCTCATCAGTTGGAGAATAACTGAACAAGTTGTATATTTTAATACTTTAATGCTATTTGAAATGATGAGAAGGATGCTTTCAGAGAACCTTGGAAAACCTTATATGAACTTATGCAAAATGAAGTAAGCAGAGCCCGGCATACACAGCATGCAGTACAATAGTAATGATACTCAACTGTGAAAGACTTAGCTACTCTGATTAAGAAAATAATTCAAGATAATTCCAAGGAAACTATGAAGTTTAGAACTTGTTCTTCATCCTTTGTAATGCTATATTCTTTCTCTTCAATTATTTGGCTTAGTTGATTCAAAATAATTTTATTCCCATAAGGTCTTTTCTTCTCACCTTTAATCTCCTCTCCATTTGTCATCCCTTTCTCTGGTTTTGGAATTTTGTTTAAGGTATTAATTCCTTTCTCTTTCCTTTAGATAGTTCTCTTATTCTTCCTTTTTCTCTCAGTTAAGTAGTTAATTAAATTCCCCATCTTCTTTTCAATGTCTTTCTTAGGGTTTTTTTAAATTTTTTACACCTTTTTCAAAAAATTATTTTTATCTTGTTCTCCTTATTGATCCTCTTCCCTTTTATTCTTTGATTCATTGCTCTTGTACTTATTTGTTTTTAGTTGCTTTATGGAATTAAGGTTTTTTTAATATCTATTAAGAGTTTCCTCTTCTAAATAATTTCCATACTAACTTTCTATCTATACTTTTTCTTCTCTTATGCTTTTTTCTCAGAGCTATAAGTTCTTTTAGAAGATAGAGAGGATATTATCCCATGGTAGACATTTTCCCGTGTTTCTGATTATGTAGTTCATTTCTATGCCCTGTCTTCCTCATGAGCATTTTCTTTCCCAAATATCATGAGATTTCCTTTCTAGGTTCATGTCCTCCCTCACTTCTGGATGACATTTAGCTCCAAAAGCTCTAGTTCCTCTTTTGTGGCACTATTCTGTCAACAGGGCAGTGATATCTCTGAATACCTAAACTTCTGCAAATTACATAGAATTGTAAGGTCTCCATCTCCCATTACAGAATTTATTATGCCCCCATGGAAGCACCATAGATAGATATATCCTCCTACCACTGAAATGAAATTTTGCCTTTTTATCCATCTATTTTAATCGCTCCTTTTGCCACCACAACCATTTTGCACAGGCTTTCTTTCTGGGAGACTAAAGGACTTATTTACCTTTCATTGCTTAAGAATGACTTGATTATGTTCCATAACACATTCCCTTAAATTTTCTGAGCAACTAGGTATTGTTCTAGAGAGACCATGAGACCTGGAATCTGGAAGAACTGAATTCAGTATGGCTTCAAAAACTTACTAGATGTGTAACCCAAAACCAATCTCAACTTCTGTTTACCACACTTTTCTCATTTGTAAAATAGAGATAATATTAGCAACTACTTCCCAGAGTTATCAAAAGCATAAAAGGAGACAATCATTGTAAAGCATTTAGCACAGTGTTAGATACACACAAAAAGGGCTATATAAATGTCAGCTGTTACTGTTCTTATTATTATTGTCTTCTCTCTCCCTTTTTATGTGTACTCCAGTTCTGAGATTTGATCCCACATTGATTCACCTGGTTTGGGAGACCAAAAAAAAAAAAAAAAAAAGGAAATGAGCAAGCTTTTATTAGGTACCTTACTAAATGCAGGACATAGTAGGAAGCAGTTTACACATATCTCACCTTTGGCACTTTAAGTCTATTCCTCTATCATCACTTCTATGTGAGTTCTACCTTCACATTTCTCTTTTCACCTTGTATTCTTTCAGAATAAAGACTCTTGATGATCCTTTTGTTATTATTTAGAACCTAATAGTTTCCTTTCTTTTTTCTCTCTCTCTCCTTTTAATAGTCTCCAAAGATAAGATAATTTATTTAGTTACTTGTCTTTTGATTTTGGTAGCTGGGTTTATTTAACTTTCTTATGTTTTGTTGTCTGGGATATTTGTGAAACAAATAAGCTGCTTCTCTCTTTTATTGAATTTTCTTGTTTTTCATTAATAATTAGGTTCAGATTTGAAGGGTGTGTCACTTTGGTTTATGTTTTGAATTATTTTATTTTTTTGAAATATATTATTCATTTCCCTTCTTCAGTTTCTGGTGGATGTCAAATAGTTCTGTGTTATTTTGAATTTCCTTTCTATTTGAAATTCTTGGAGAATTTATTGTTTGGCATTGGACTTGTTAATCATTGAATGTTTTGGAGTTTGTAGAAATTTTGTTTAATTTTATTTTTTTTCATGGAGTTTATTCTTTTCATTAGTACATTGTTTTCTTCATTCAGAAATTCTAGACAATTTTCTAGTATTTATTGCATCACAACATTCAGATTTTTAGATTCATGTTTTCTAGAAGACTTGCAATTTTTAGATTATCTATATTCATCCTCTTTTCAAGATCATTATATTTTTCTATAGAGATATTTTTAAAACATAATTTTATTTTGCCTCTCTTCTTTCTCTTCTTTCTTCCTATTCTTTCTGTCTCTCTCTCTTTTTCTCTCTGTCTCTGTCTATCTCTCTTTGTCTCTGCCTCTGTCTATCTCTCTCTGTCTCTCTCTCTCTCTCTCTCTCTCTCTCTCTCTTTCTCTCTCTCTCTTCCCCCTCCCCCATTAATTATTCTCCTTCACATCTTTGGAGACATTTGCCACTATGTACACAGATTTCTTCCTTGTGCCAAATATTTCTACTATACAATCCATAAATTCTACCTTTATGATTCTTATTTTTCTCTTAAGCCATTCAGAGATATTCTACTATGGTTCCACAATCTCTTTCAAGTCCATTGAGTCTTCTGTCTCATCTGGCTGATGTCCTTTGCCTTATAATATTTATATAGAGATGTATGGGTTGGTTTGAATGTCTTGGTGGCCACGTTCTTTTATGCTTTAATATCTTCTGCTTGTTTTGTATATTTGCACTCAGAAATGTTCTTCCTCCTGAGATCTTTGATAGTTTCAGACAATTTTCCCTTATATTTTCCTATTGCTCACTTTCTTATTTCTTCCCTTTCATGATGGATACTTCAAGAGCTGGACCTCAAAACAATCTTAGTCTCTGCCCACATTAAACAAATGGAGATTAGGCTTCTCTTTTTACCAGTCTCAGCCCCTGCTCTAAATGACTTTTTAGGAGACAGAATTGACTCCAGCTGATTACCCTTTTTCTTCAGGACTATTATAGCCTTTCACATATGCTGGTATACTGTTCCTTATCTGATCAATGGAGCATTTCTAAATAGGTAAGATTTCTAATTTCCCATATATCCACATTCTCTACTAGGGGCTAGGAAGAATGAAGGATTGCTGCTTCTTAACATAGAATGGTGTGGCAGCAGAAGAAATACAAGCCAGTGGATTAGATTGTGTAACTTTGAAAGAGTACAAGGGCTGGTGAGGGAAAAGGTGCTAATGAGTATGAAAAGGATTATTAATCTCCTCTCCTAAATCACCTTATTGCCTTGTTAAAATCATTGGCATATTGGTCTGCAAGTGACAGATGTACTTATTTCATCTATTTTGCCTAAATCTTATTTTGGGGTGTTTTGAGAATCATGAGGACTAAAGAAAATGTCCAGGCTTCAATCTTGCTGGGTCACATGACCCACTTCATGGTTATATTTTTTAAAGTCAGAGTTTCCAGGATTTATTTTAAAGAGGCTGATAAGATATCCAATAAAATCACAAAAATCTTCTGCACATCAGTTAGGGTTGACTCTTGAATTTTGCAAGTGAATTTCTGCCATCCTATTAAAAAAAATGACAAAAAATAATAAAGGTCATTTTCTTCTAAAATTTCAAAATAGCATGTATTAGGAATCATAATTTATGCCCTGACCTGCACATGTCAAAATTGTTGTGACAAATAAAAATATAGATCTTACTCAATTTTTTTTAAATTTTTATTTACTTTTAACATTTGGGTAAAAAAGTAGAGGAGGTCTTAAAAAAGAATTTAAGATTAAGAATACAGAATTTTACCATGACAACTATTCCTACATAACATAGTTCAGTTGCCACTCAAAAGTATTTCATTTATAATTCAAATGTATCTCAGTATTTATTAATTTCTTGGTCCTTGTTTATTTAATGCAAAGTAAAATAATTATATAACCACTATTATACAGCCAGAATAAATAGTGTTAGTAGAGAATGCTAAATGGGAAGGACTTCTGCAGACAAAGCAAATTCCCAGCTCTAATCACAATCCATTAGAAAAAAATTTCCTTAGAATTTGAACCCCATACAAAATTATAAAAAAGTCTCCACACAAATAAAGTCAGACTTAAATAATTGGAAAAATATTAAGTGCTCTTGGATCGGCCGAGCGAACATAATAAAGATGACAATACTCCCTAAACTAATCTATTTATTTAGTGCTATACCAATCAGACTTCCAAGAAAATATTTTATTGATCTAGAAAAAATAACAACAAAATTCATATGGAACAATAAAAAGTCGAGAATCTCAAGGGAATTAATGAAAAAAAATCAAATGAAGTGGCCTAGCTGTACCTGATCTAAAATTATATTATAAAGCAGCAGTCACCAAAACCATTTGGTATTGGCTAAGAAATAGATTAGTGGATCAGTGGAAAAGGCTAGGTTCACAAGACAGAATAGTCAATTATAGCAATCTAGTGTTTGACAAACCCAAAGCCCCTAACTTCTGGGAAAAGAATTCATTATTTGATAAAAACTGCTGGGATAATTGGAAATTAGTATGGCAGAAATTAGGCATGGACCCACACTTAACACCATATACCAAGATAAGATCAAAATGGGTCTATGACCTAGGCATAAAGAACGAGATTATAAATAAATTAGAGGAACATAGAATAGTTTATCTCTCAGACTTGTGGAGGAGAAAGAAATTTGTGACCAAAGATGAACTAGAGACCATTACTGATCACAAAATAGAAAATTTCGATTACATCAAATTAAAAAGCCTTTGTACAAATAAAACTAATGCAAACAAGATTAGAAGGGAAGCAACAAACTGGGAAAACATTTTCACAGTTAAAGGTTCTGATAAAGGCCTCATTTCCAAAATATATAGAAAACTGACTCAAATTTATAAGAAATCAAGCCATTCTCCAATTGATAAATGGTCAAAGGATATGAACAGACAATTTTCAGAGGATGAAATTGAAACTATTACCACTCATATGAAAGAGTGTTCCAAATCATTATTGATCAAAGAAATGCAAATTAAGACAACTCTGAGATACCACTACACACCTGTCAGATTGGCTAAGATGATAGGAAAAAATAATGATGAATGTTGGAGGGGATGCGGGAAAACTGGGACACTAATGCATTGTTGGTGGAGTTGTGAACGAATCCAACCATTCTGGAGAGCAATCTGGAATTATGCCCAAAAAATTATCAAACTGTGCATACCCTTTGATCCAGCAGTGTTTCTATTGGGCTTATATCCCAAAGAAATACTAAAGAAGGGAAAGGGACCTGTATGTGCCAAAATGTTTGTAGCAGCCCTGTTTGTAGTGGCTAGAAACTGGAAAATGAATGGATGCCCATCAATTGGAGAATGGCTGGGTAAATTGTGGTATATGAATGTTATGGAATATTATTGTTCTGTAAGAAATGACCAGCAGGATGAATACAGAGAGGACTGGCGAGACTTACATGAACTGATGCTAAGTGAAATGAGCAGAACCAGGAGATCATTATACACTTCGACAACGATATTGTATGAGGACATATTCTGATGGAAGTGGATTTCTTTGACAAAGAGACCTGAGTTTCAATTGATAAATGACAGACAAAAGCAGCTACACCCAAAGAAAGAACACTGGGAAACGAATGTGAACTATCTGCATTTTTGTTTTTCTTCCCGGGTTATTTATACCTTCTGAATCCAATTCTCCCTATGCAACAAGAGAACTGTTCGGTTCTGCAAACATATATTGTATCTAGGATATACTGCAACATATCCAACATATAAAGGACTGCTTGCCATCTAGGGGAGGGAGTGGAGGGAGGGAGGGAAAAAAAATCGGAACAGAAACGAGTGTCAATATAAAGTAATTATTAAATAAAAATTAAAAAAAAAAAAAAAGAATTTGAACCCCATAGAGAACTGAAAGAGCTACCATTGTCATCACCAATATCCACGTATATACTCCCATACTAAAATATGAAGGCCACAAATTAAAGAGCCAGATCAAAAATGAACAAATGATAGACAATTATATAGTACTTTAAGGAATGGAATCATTTAGCTGAAACTTTTTATTTTACACATTAGGAAATTGAGGCCCAAAGATGATGCATGTAATAAGAAATGAAGTAAAACTAGATTTCAAGTCTTTTGAGCTCAAGGTCATTAGTCTTCCTATCAAACAGATTAGAACACTATTTAGATATTTGAATAATCTGAAATTTTGATTTTCAAATATGACACAAGAAAAATAAAAGTTTATGGGCTATATTTAAACATTCCAAAATAGATTAGTTCTATAGCAATTTGTAACACTTTCTATCTTTAATATATCTTGTAAGGTTTTAACTATAACTTTCAACAAAATCTATGAAACAAAGAAAATACTTGGTGAAGATTTTAATTAGGCTATTTTTTCTTCACAAAATTTCCCTTGAATTTCAAATGACACTTTGAGTATAATTAAATATAATCTCAAATATTTAATATTAATTTTCTACTCTCTTACATGGATAAATGAATCACATTCTACCTTTTTAATCATGCAGCTAATTAATTCTCCTTAATTTACAGGTACTGTTACAAGCAGTCTTTTTTCCCAAAAAACTACTCAATTTACTTTTTTTTCTCATTCATCAGAGCTCCTTTTTTTATTAGGTCACATAAGGTCACTGAATATGATAGAGAGATAATCTGGCATCCATATTCCTTAAACTCATTGTTTCAAAACATATTACCATCTATAATGTCTTTTATATAATTTGCAATACTCAGGAAGAATGTATATCACTTATATGTCATAGATTTTCACACGCTACATATGGTGACTTGTAGATTTCCCTTCATCCTGTCACACATCTCTGAATGCAAAAAAAAAAATTAATTTGAAATGAGATGCAGATGGGGGGGGGGGAAAGACCACAGATTAAGCAAAAGTGAAGCCAATTTACCATTTTTTCACCCCATAAGCTCCATTTACATAGAAAGTTCAGAATAACTTGAAGATTTTTGTATTGTTGAGTGACAGCCAGTAGAGCTGTATCACTGCCAAAGGGTATGCTCATTAGCATAAAGACTGAGGAGAAATTGTATTTTTAAATCACACACACACACAAAAAAAATTCTTTGTGCAAGTTTGAAACTTCTTCTGGGCTGAGCCCTGTCTTAAATGAGTGAAAGAATCTGTTGTCTCGTTAGTTGAATTCCCTTTTACCTCAGAATGCCATGTAAGTATAAATCACATTTTTATTATACTCCATTTATTATCCAGCCTTACAACTTTCATCAGAATGAGCCTTGTAATGATTACAGCTTTGCAGGATTTTACAACTGCTTCACCTATCAGAGTGAATTGAAAAATATCCTAGTACCACAATAAACAAGCCGGCCTTCAAAAGCATTGGGACAAACCCCTCCTGTTGTTCTGTCAGGTGGCAGAATGAGCAAGTCAACTGTGGAATTTGAAGATTCCAGGAGACTCATGGGAATGGAAGATGGGCTTTCTAAGAACTCAGTGCAGACGGGAAACTTGGCAGAATCCATGTGGAAATTCATTTCATCTGTTTTCATATTGCACTGTCTGTCATGTAGTTTTGATCATCAAATGAAAAAGGAAAAAAATTGATATTCAACCATATGGATCTAATAAATTTCATTTTAGCTATCAGGTATCCCACCTGCCATCATTCTCCTATTTGATGCATTCTCACCAATTGGTCCAATCATCTCCTTTTGTAACCTATATCATTTTAGAAAACCTTATTTGACTTTTGCAATAAATCCAATTTCTTACCCAGTTATAGAGGCTACCCAAACCAATCATGTTAACAATTCTATCTAGTACCCACGTGATCGTAGGCAGGATTCTTCATCTCTCTGTGTCAGTTTCCCCATCTAGAAACATGGAAGGTTGGATTTGCTCTCTAAGACCCCCTCCTGCTTTACATCCAAATAGGACTTTATAATTCTAGATGTTTGAAAAAATATTTTATTTTTTTATCCAAATTAAGGTCCCCTGATTATAATGTTTCAAGTAACCTTCTGAAGTTCATACAGCAAAAGCATTTAAGTACACAAGTGTGATTGTGGAAGTTTACAGAAAATCACAACCTGTTTCTCTGAATATAAATTGAAGACTAACTTGCCTTAATGTGGGTTTTCTTTGTAACCCCCAATGAAAAATCCCATATGTTTTTAGTTTAGCAAGGGGAGAAGGGGTAGTTTTTCATGAAAAAACTCAATATTAAGGAAATTTCAGAAAGGTTATACTTCTAACACACCCAAATACTTCCCACATTCACTGACAAAAATTTTATTTCTTCAAAGCTTTGTAGGATTTTCTTCTATATTCATGTCCTAGGTAGCTTTCTTTAATTTAAAAATAAAAAATGACTTTTTATATGCATATATACACATATTGCAGGGACATTTCTACTCTGAAACTTGGCTCATTATTTCTCCAATCCATTTGCCATCTCATTCAGTCAGTTCTTTCGGCTTATGCATTTCAACCCATTTCTGTGGATCAGAGAAAGAGGAAAGGGGGGAGAAAAATATATAAACATCAAGGTTGTATTATAGGGTATACAGAAATGGAGAAATTATTTTTAAGAGCAACTGAATGAATCTAAATGCTGAGAAAGGAAACATTTCTTCCAATGAGTTTTTGTTTCTTTTGTTTTCAAATGTAGACATTAAAATCGCCCTTCAGAGGATTGGTAGTCCCAGTAAAAGCAGTGTGATAGAATTAAGAGCAATGGAATACGAGATAGAAGAGCTTTTCATCTTCAGCTCTGACACTTAATATGGTGATCTTGAAAAAGTCACTTAATTCTTTCAGAGATGCAGATTCCACAAACTAATACAGCAATAATAATAGTACTGCAGTGCCTTCCCTTGGAAAGGGAAGGAAGGAAAAGGGAGGGAAGAGGAGGGGGAGAGAAGGAGGGAAAAGGAAGGGGAAGGAAGAGGAGGGGAAGGAGGAAAAGGAAGAGGAGGAGAAAGTAAAGAGAAGGAGGGGAAGGGAAGGGGAAGAAAAGGGAAGGAGGGGAAGTGAAGGAGAGGAGAGGGAAGGGGAAGAGAAGGAAAGGAAAAGAGAGGGAAGGAGAGTAGAGGGGAGGGGAGAGAAGGGGAGAAGAGGGGAAAGAAAGGGAGAGAGGGGAGGGGAGGAAAGGAGAGAAGAGGGGAAGAGAGGGAAGGAAAAGAGAGGAGAGGGGAAGAGAGGGGAAGAGGGGAGGGGAGGCTAGGAGAGGGGAAGAGAGGGGAGAGAAGAAGAGGGAAAAGGGGAGGAAAGGGAAAGGAAGAGGAGGGAAGGAGAGAGGAGGGGAGGGGAGAAGTCTGTTCTAATTCTCCCAATTGCTAGTACATTTTCCAAAAATGTTTTTTTATTTATTTTATCTTTATTTTATTTATTTATTCTTAACATTCTTTTTTTAAAATATTTTGATTTCCACATTTTCTCCCTTCTTCCTTTCACACACATGCCCCATCCATTAAAAAGACAAGCAATATGATATTAATTGTATATGGGGAATAATGCAAAATATATTATCTATGTTTTGAAAAAAAAGCAAGAAAAATTTAAGTGAAAAAAGTATGCTTCGGTATGCACTCAAATTTTATCTGTTCTCTTTCTGGAGACAGACAGCATTTTTCATCATAAGTCCTTTGGAATTATCTAGAATCAGTGTACTGATTAGAGTAGCTAAGTATTTCACAGTTAATCTTCATTACAACATTGCTCTTACTTGGTACAATATTATCCTGCATTTGCTCACTTCATTTTTCATCAGTTCATATGCCTTCCCAAATTTTTCTGAAACCATTCTATTCATCATTTCTTTTTTTAATTTATTTTTATTTTTTTCATCATTTCTTACAGCACAATACTATTCCATCACAATCTTTTTCAGCCAATCCCAATTGATGAACATATTCTTTGCCACGACAAAAAGTGCTGCATGTATATCTAGGTCCTTTTCTCTTATTTTGGGTTAAAAGGTAGGAATAGCTTCAAAAGTCTTTGCACATGGTTCCAAATTGTTCTAGAATGGTTAAACCAGTTCAAAATTGCACCAAAAGTCCATCAGTAGCCCAGTTTTTCCATTTTTACGCTAGCATTTGACTTTTTCTTTTCTGTCATGTTAATCAATCTTATAGGTATGAAATGGTAATTTAGAGTTGTTCTGATTTGCATTTCTCTAATCAATAGTGATTTAGAGCATTTTTTCATGTGACTGTTGGTAGCTTTACTTTCTTCTTCTGTGAACTTCCTGTTCATATCCTTTGACTTTTAATTAAGTAATGGTTCTTATTTTTATAAATTTTACTCAGTTCCCTAAATATTTGAGAAATTACTCCTTTATCAGAGAAACTTGTAAAAAAAAAATCCCCCAGTTTCCTAATTTCCTTCTAACTTTGACTGTAGTGGGTTTGTTGGTACAAAAACTTAGCTTTCATATAATTAAAATTATCCACTTTACTTCCCTTGATCCTTTCTATCTTGTTTGGTCATAAAATCATTTTTTATCTGTAGATATAGCATGCAAATGTTTCCATGCTACAGTAGTTTACTTATGGTATCATCCTTTATCTCTAAATAATATGCCAATTTTGACCTTATCTTGGTACTCTGTGTATCTATATTTTTTGGTAAATGTATATAATTGACAAAGTGATACATAACCACTTAATAAATATAACCCTAAGTCTTGTATCTAATCATGTCACCACCACCCCCACACCATCCACCCCTACTTAATAAACTCCACCAAAAAAATCCTCTGGCATTCAAAGCCTTTAATAACCTAGCATCTTTCCCTTTCCAGTCTTCTGATACCTTATTGCATCCCATCCAGAAATATTTTTTTTCCAATCCAATGATATTGGTCTCCATGTTTTTCCTCAAACAAGACACTATTTCTCAACTCTGAACAATTCCTCGAGCTATCTTCAGTGCCTGAAATGCACTTTCTCTTCATGTCTTCCTATTGACATCTTTAAAATACCAACTAAAGCATTAGCTTGTAAGATCCTTGAGGGAAAGTGCTATCATTTGCCCATTTTTATATCCCCATCACTTAACACAAGTGCCCAGCACATTTTAGGTGCTTGATAAATCTTTATTGATGGACTGATTGACTGTATGTAGCCCTATCTATAAGCTTTCATGGAGGATTTCTATATCACCTAAGGGAAGGAGAGGAACTGTTCTATCATAGTTGTGAGAAAGAGATGAGATTTAAAAGCTGCAGAAGTTTGCTTATTTGAAGAGCAAATAAGGAATTCATCCAAAAGACACCATGCCTGGCCTGGACAAGAAAACTAGGAAAACAGGAAGAGAACATTTGGAATAGAGTGACCAATATCATGTTTCACAGTAGGTACACAGGGTATAGCAGCCAGATTAAATAGAAAACATCTTCCAGTTAATACAACTGAAGCATAAAGGCTGATGCGTACCTACTTTCTCTATCTTCACTCTCTATCAATTTAGGAAAAACTGAAAGAAAGAAAAAACCTATGTCCTAGTTTAGTATCATTGCTCAAGTATTTTATAAGCCTCAGATGTCTTTTTTTTTTAATAAATTAGTTTATCTTCAATGTCTTTGTGTTACTAGTCTCTAGTTACTAGAGATCTAAGTGTGAAAAGATTAAAAGACAACACCACTTATACATTTCACAAATTATCTGCTCTAGAACCCTGCAGCACTGGCATTTGGAGTTTAAGCCCTTCCTGGAAGCTATCAATTCACAATTAGTATTATGAATAATCATGAATATATATAACTCCAAACTAATCCTCAGAGCTTGATTTCAGGACCCACTTAAATTTCTGCTGGAAGAATGAACCATTAAAGCTAGTTACCAGCCAAAGATAAAGAAAGAAAGAAACATTTATCAAATACCTACTACATGCCAGAAACAGTGCTACCAGCCTTTATAATTATATCATTTCATCCTCACACAATCCTGAGAGGTAATTATTACTAATATCCCAATTTTACAACTGAGGAAACTGAGATGAAATGATTTGCACAAAATCCTAGAGCTAATAAATATCTGAGTCAGAAATTGAACTCAATTCCAGTCCCAGTGCTCTATCCACTGGGCTATCCTAAGATTCTTAGTTTCTTTTTCTATCTATAAACACCTTAACAGGCCAGTGGAATGTCTATAAAGGAAACCACCATATTAGCAGACCTTGATTTAGCACCTGCCCTGGAAACCCTAGTAATGACAGCAGAGGGCATGAAAATTCACATTGATACAGTAAGTATACTAAAGCCTTGGAAGTAATAATAAAAAATAATAAAGCAAAACTCTTCTGATATAACCATTCCAGAATTCATAATCACATCACGGCAACTCCTGAAATGGAAAGCTACTTCCTAAAGTTACCCTGTATAGTTTATATCCCATGCTGTGAAAATGTATTGGGGGAGTGAAAGTGACAGATGTGAAGTACATTAGCCAAATGAACAGTCACTTCATCCCACCAGATGAAGCATTTCCAGCACAGTCATTTATCGTGAACGAGACGGTGATTTAAGAGGAAACACTGGGAGTACAGTATCTGTTGCAAAGGAGTAAGCAAGGTTAAAATTGTGATATTAAACATATCATCAGAAACCTCATAACATACCCAATTTGGCACAGAGTTTAAAATATTGATTTTAATTCGATGAATATAACATGAGCCTAAATGCATTAAATGAAATAGGAACATGAGTCAATTATTTTTTAAATCTTCTCCCTCCTTCATTATCCAGGGATTTTAGGAGAAAGTAGGGGAATTGTAGTCTTTATTTATCTAGATTATAGCTATTTTTTTTGTTTGTATATATGAATATTAGTTCTTCTACCAATTCTTTATGGACTATATTGAGATTTTCTGTATGAGTAAAAGATATCATGATAGCCTACTGAGTTCTAATATTTTGAGAGCAAGTAACTTCTATTTTCAAAGTCCAATGCCTACTATAATCAAAGATATCTATGATTATATATTATGTATGTATATATTATATGTACATAAAAATATCCAAATGATTTCAATATTATAGTTCATGGAAACAGGAATATAATAATTTTGTTTTGCTCCTTTGTCCTAGTCATATGTACTTTGGAGGGTCTTAAGAATATATTTACATGACGGAATTAAGTACTGAATCACTCTTGGTGTTTTTTGAACAATCATGGAATTCCATAAAGGTGGCAAAAGACTGAAAAATGCAATCTAGTTTGCAAAGAGAGATAACATGAGAGCATGCTAGCCAGTTAGCTCACATTTACAAATGGAGAGGGGCAGTTCCTTTGTTAAAAGTCCATCCTTGTGAACCTTCATCAGCTTTGTATAGGTTCTCTTAGCAAGCTACTACTGAATATGCCCACACTTCTTGGGTAGATGTTGTTCACTTCAGTTCACAGCCTGTAAACTCATCAAATTGATTGGGGAACTCAACACCCTGATGAAGATCTCTCCTAAATCAATCATCTCATAAAGGAAACAATAATCATTAAGAACCATCATGGCTTCACCAACAATGCATCATACCAGACTAACCTCATTTTCAATTTTTTTTTGTATAATATCATTAGTCTGATAGAACAGGGGACAGCCACAGACATTGTTTGCCAAAATCTCTCCTTATTCTTATAGGCAACATGGAGACATGTGAGCTACATGGTTAAATGGAATGTCCAAATGTCCTTGGTTTTATGGTATAAACATCATAATCAATGCCTTAGATAAAGGCAGAAATGGCATATTGATCAGATTTACGAAGGGCACAAGGTTGAGAACGGTAGCAGAATGAAGCTACAAAAATATCTCAGCAGCTTTAATGTTGGGTCAGGTCCAATAAGGTAAGACTTAGACGCAGATAGATGGTCCATTGGACAGAACATGGGGCCTGGAGTCAGGAAGATATGAATTCAAATACGGCCTCAGACACTTATTAGTTATGTGATCTTGGACAAGACATTTGAAAAGAGGTAAGTGGCAAATGACACTAGAATCTTTGCCAAGAAAACTCCTTAGACAGGTTGGTCCACAGGGTCACAAAGTCAGGCATGATGGAAAGGCTGAAAAAAAAAAATAAGAAAAAATGTAAAGACTTACATTTGGATTAAAAATATCACATTCACCAATATCAGATGGGAGAGGGCTAGCTACACATCTGTGAAGTCATACTGGATTTCAAGCTCAATATAAGTCAGCAGTCTGACAACTCTAGAGTGATGGAAGGAGGTAAGTAGAGGTACAGAGAGAAAAGAAGGCCCTATATGGGCTCCCTTCTTAAGGGTTTTTTAAAGGGTTCATAAATGCAAAAAAAACATGTCAGTAATGAGAGTATAGTACTAAAAGAATTAGGAAAGAAAACAATTGAGTATGGTATCTAGGAAACTAAAAGAGAAGTGAATTATAGTGAAGTATAAATTTAGGTGGTATATAAAGTATATCTACCTCACAATTTTGACTAGGATTAGCACCGAATATGACCTCCCGCTTCCCTTAGATCTTCCAGGTAAACAGAAAGTGGTCTCCAAGGGCACTCCAGTTCTCAAATTTAAAAATATCTTTATGGTTGTGTTTATATATATATATATATATCTGTATATTAACATAAGTATATTCATATACATAGTCAGCTATTAAGAAGTCATAGAAATATATTTGGTGAATATTCATTCTGGGGTTCTTTATTTTAAAATAATATTATTGTGTAGCTCATGAAAAGATTGTTTTAAAGGAAGGATGAATTTTGCAAACACTAACCCCAACCAGTAATTAGAACATGGAATGTTATGTCTACCTAGCGGGAGGAAAAAACTGTAAGTCATACTCACAGACATTCTGATTTAATCAGTTCATTTTGAGGAGAATGTCAGGAATATGCAATCTCTTTTTCTCATTAAATTATAGTTGTATTGTAAAGCAGCTCCATGTTACATCAGTTCAGCTTTCCTGACATCTAATGCTTGTCCCCTGTGGACTGATGTGGTAGATATGAGTATTTTCACCAAACATGAACAGTCTTAAACAGAGTTGTTATCCTTGTCCCTGAATATCAAGATTGTTATGGGGTCATCTTACATTCACAGACATAATATAAAAAAAATTGTTTCTACTATTTTATTGGGATCCAGAATGGACTGGATGACCAGAATTAAAAATTCATAATAGTTTTTAATGTTTCAATGTCAATATGGCAAGAGGTCTCCAGTGGCACGTCCCAGAGATCTGGGCTACTGACCATTTTTTTTTAATCAGTAAGTTACTTGAAAAGATAGCGTGTATGTTAATCAAATTTTGTGGAGAAAGCTGAGGGTTAACTAACATCCTAGATGGCAATTAGGATCCAAAAGAAACTCGATAACTTTGAATACTGGGTCAAATCTAGTAAGCTGAATTCAATCTATAAATATAAAGACTTAGACTTGGGTAAGAAATGTCAATTTCCTAAATTGATGAGATGGACATATTTAAATAATTTTTCTAGGAAAAAATCTGACAAAAGCTGAATGTTTGCCATAGTCCTTTCAGTTGTATCCAATTTTCTGTGATCACATTTTGGAGTTTTCTTGACAAAGATACTATAGTGGTTTCCCTTTTTTTTTCTCCAACTCTTTTTACAGATGATGACGTTAAAAAGAACTGGATTAAGTGATTTGACCAGGATCACAGAGGTAGTAAGTTTCTGAGGTCAGAACTGAACTCATGAAGATGTTTGCCTGATTCCAAGCCAAGCACCCTAACTACTGCACCACCTAGCTATCCAACTGTGTGTTATTGAGACAAAAACAAAACAAATCAAAATAAAACAAAACAAATCCAAAACCAAAAATGAACTCAATCCTGGGCTACATTGAGAGAAGCATAGCTTTCAGGAAAAGAAAGAAATAGTCCAAGTATGCCCTGCCCTATAAGGAATACAATGATCAGTACATGGGCATTATGTCTTAAGAAGGACATTTACAAGAAAAACATACAAAAGAAAGTGAACAGGTGGATGAACATACTAATGATCATGGTAGGGGATCAACTGAAGGAACTTAGAATATTTAACTTGGGAAAAACAGACATCTCAGAAGGAAAACAAAAGCTGTAGTTGAAGGAAGATAGATAAAATTTGTTTATTTGGCCACAGAGAGTCAATGTATTGAGCACTGTATTGAAGTATTACAGAGATTTAGGAAAAACAAAAAGAATTCATGACAAAGTAACAATCAGGAGATGGTGACTTCTCTCTCCTTGTATATATTCAAACATAGACAAGACAACCATTTCTCAAGTGTGTTACTATGATGTTTCTTTTCATGTAGAATTTGGACTTGATAGTCATTGAGGTCAATTTCAATTCTCTAATTCTCTTATTTTATTATTTCTTCCAAAACCGATTTTTTTTAAATATTACATATAGAAACACATTGTAAAAATAGCTTTAACTTTCACTGTGATAAGTATGTATTAGATGTCTATCATATGCTAGTTTGTAGTTTATGATTACTTACATTCTATTCTAGCACAGATGAGGCAAAGAAAAAATGAAAAGCAGTGCTTGCCTTCCAGATGATTCTATTCTTCTGGAGGCTATAACATGTCAACAGAAGAATAAAATAAGAAAGAATTTGAAGAGGAGGGAAAGAGCATTTTACAAAGAAGGAGATCAGGAAAGGCTTCCTGTAATTCATATAGATGAGTTAACAGACAAGTATTGAGCATTGAAGTAGTGTAGGGAGTAAGAAAAAGTTTCATACCTGATAAAGAAGAAATAGTGCCAGTGGATGTCAATACAAATTAAGGTGATTCATAGGAGATATAAAAGAGCTTGTGAAGATCAATAAGTTTCACATGGCCTTTCAAATACATACCATTCTTATCTATAAACTAATACTACATCTTGATTGAATTTGAAAGAAAAACTAAACACAGAATATTTTTCTACCAATACAGCTGTCATCCAGTCCTGTACTTTGTACAATTCATCAACTACTTAGAAACCGAAAGACTGTCAATAAACCACATTGCTCCACTCAAACTCGGTTGATGGTGTCATATAAATGTCTTCTTTACAAGCTAATAATGATTTCCGTTATCACTTAGCACACTCAGAGATTGTTTTCAAGTTTCTCTGTTAAATATTATCTCATTTTTCCCATTACTCTGTTCCTAATCCATTAAAGTCACTAAGTGAATTTAACAAACTTTGGATTGAACAAAATTCTTCCAGACTTAAAATCTTTGGAATTGTGATGATTTTTTAAAATTTTTTCACAGGATTCAAAAAAAGGTCACAGCTATAACCAAACAATCAATAAACATTTATCAAATACTTTTTATATACCACAGTGACAAGTGCTTTGAATACAAGGATGAAAGTGTTTGCAATCTACAAGGAGGTAGATTGTATATATGAGTGTTCGTGTGTACACACATACACACACGCACACACACACACACACACACACACACACACATATATACATAAATATATATACAGTTGCTGGTGTTCCATTATAACCATACCACCACTATCATCAGTCTATAGACTATGCCTAAATCTGCCCTTTTTGGTTTTTATGGATAGGAGCTTTGGCCCTTGCTACTAGCCCAGTCCTGCAAGAACTTGGCATTTGATAATGACTTAACAAATATAAGTAGTCTCAATCTGATTTCATATTGTAAAGGTCTCCTAATATGATATTGTATTTACCAAAATAAATCATTTTTATGAATGAACAGAAAAGACCTAAGAAGAACCTTGAGACATATAGTTTGTCACTTCCAGAGTATCAGACAGATGGCAAATTTCAGAGGTGAAACTTGAGCTCAAACTTTATCTCCTCTAAGCCAAGTACATTACCCAGTATGCTATGTTGCCATATACATACATTCATACATATATGTATATGCATATAGAACTACAACTCCCAGGATTTTTAGCAACTTAGACTTCACAAAGTAGCCTGTCCAAGTCTTGCTGAAAGACTGTTAACAACAAGAAAGTAGACATAGAGGCTGAGGGTATAACCAGGGCTTGGGTGTGATGTAGATATACCATTATCCCTTCCACATGAGTGGGGGTAAGGGTACAATACCTATTTGATCTGGAAAACCCACATATAATTATTTGGTCCTATCTTCATCTGGAAGAAATCTGATTTTAATAGAGTACGTAATAGTACCTTATTGTAAAATATGGGTTAAGTATTTGGTCATAGACTCTGTCATCTGCTGGCCTTCATGTGCCATATGCAACTTCCACAAAAATCCTGAAAAATTCCCATTCAATTTCTTATACTAAGCAGCAATATGTCACAACTAGAAGGAATAACTGTATAACTATGTTTCTCAATTTGGACTTTTTCACTAGTCATGGATTTGAACTCAAATCTTTCTGTCTCTAGGCCAGTACTCCATCCCCTAGGTCAATTAGTTGCTCATTAGTTGGCACATAGTGAGTGGGAGAAAGAGTCTTCATTTGAAATTAAAATAAAGTTTAATCTAGGAAATATTCTATTTTTTTTTAATTTAAAAATAAAAAATTCTAAATTTAAAAAAATATATATTTGTTGATTGATTTAGTATCTTACAGCAGAAAAAAAAAGTTATTGTTGATGTCAATGACCCATCTGTAAAACACACTGGCTGTATGATTTTTAACAAGTCAATTAACCTCTCAATGCCCAAGGGCAACACTTTAAAAGTCTGATTAGCAAAGCAGTTATGGAGTAACTAGGTGATGCAGTGAATAGACAGACAGCCAGGCCTGGGGTCAGAAAGACCAGCTCAAATTCAGCTTCAGACATATAGTAGACTCTGAGTAAATCACTTAATTCTTTTGCCTCAGTTTTTTATTTGTTAAATGAACTGGAGAAGAAAATGACAAAGTATTCTAGAATCTTTATCAAGAAAACCCCAAAAGAGGTCATAAAAAATGAGATAGAATTGAAAAATAACTAAACAATGACAAAAGCAAAGCAATTGTTGATCTGCATTAATAAAAGGAGTTCCCTCACCTGAAATTTTCTATATCAGTATTTAAAAACCAAAATACCCATTTTACAAATAAGGAAATTGAGCTTCTGAATGATTGGATCAAATCTAGGTGGACAATACTTTATGAACTTTATAATAGAAGATATTCCTTTCACATTCAGGTTGGAATAGAGTAGTGTTAATTGCTTCTAGCTCTCAAATTCTGTTGTGTGATTCTGTAGTCTAATCCCAGCACCAACATGTAGACCATTAGGCTAAGATGACTCTAAACAGCATCTTCATCCAACCTAGGACATCATTAAATACATGCTTGATAAAAGTTTGTATTAAAGGATGGGTATACCTGAAATTCTTTGTGCTTTGAAAATGGGTGAAATTCTTGGTAGAACTCTTGAAATTCTAATAGAAAATCCATCTGTGAGTTGACTAAAACATTTAGGGAAGACAAAATGGCAGGTAGGTGGTGCCCTGGAATCACAAGGATCTGAGTCCGATGTTAACCTCAGGCACTTGATACTTATTAACTGTGTTACCCTGGGCAAGTCATTTAACCTTATTGCTTTATAACAATTATTTTTTTTTTAATTTAGGGAATTTACAGTTCCAGCAACTTATTTTTACCCAATGCATGATCCCCTTGGTTTTTACAGTAATATACTTTTCTTAACAATACAAAATTATAATTTAAATAGACTTATCGGTTGTCATTGCAGCCCTCGTTATAGTTTTTGTTACAAAGCCATAACTGCAAATAGAATGTGAAGCTGCTCAGACTTTAAATTCAATGATAGTTCATTTTTAGTATAGAACTCTGTGTGTGTGTGTGTGTGTGTGTGTGTGTGTGTGTGTGTGTGTTTTAATGATAACCAACACTCAAGATTAATCCAGACTAGTGACAGGCTCATGAGTCTCTCAGGAATGGAACATAGAATGTAATGTATCCATCCCATTGACAAGGACAGTGAGGAAATGGAACAAAATTAGTACATTTGCATGACAACCTTTAAGACTATAATCATACTGTTTCTTTCAAATGTTATGGTAATGGACCTGGAGGAAACAGTGTAAACAAGACACATCACTTCAATCCGCATTGTACCCATCAACCTTATCAATCTGAGTGCTGAAAGTATAAGCAGAGCATAAAATTAATTTCAGACTACAAAAAAATACATAGTCAACAGAGGATTTGTGACTCTCTTCGACTGTGATATGCTGTACCATGATATTCTTAAAAGCAGTTTACTCACAAATACAGAGAAAAGAAAAACAACCATCTTCTTATTTAGTGACAGAAAATAGGAAATTAAAATATTTCTGAATAAATGTACTGTCAATTGAGAAATCTAATCCAATCTAATCTTACATAACTATTTATTAAGCATCTATTGTGTGCAAACCATCATACTAGATTCTACAGCTATGTAGACAAAATCTACAAGTTGTCTCCACGGAAAGAGTTTGATTCTACTGGGGGAATAAAACTTTTTTTAAAAACAAATTTACAAGATATTCTGATGAGAATGAGAAGACTAGCAATAAAGGGGATAATGACATATCTATAAGGTTTTATTATTATTATTATTACTATTACTATTATTATTTTAATGGTTTGATTTTCTTTTGCTTGGCTTAGTGGCAAACTACTAAGCTAAATAGATCTCTATCAGAACCTTTCCCTGCTTGCCAAGGGAACAATTCCATCAATGCTCCAGTCTTTCTGCCAACCACACCCATCATTAAGGATCTCATCACAAAGATCTGATTTGGAATTACAAGGGTCTTTAGAGACATCTAGTTTTCATTTTACAAATGAGAAAACTGAGGTACAGAGAAGTTCAAATGACTCACCCAGGATTACAGAGAAATCTTTTAAATTCAGATTTTCCTGATTCAACATCTTGTGTACAATTTACTAAACTAAGTTACCTCTCAATTTGCATTAAAAAAAAAAAAAAAGAATACACAGGTACACACATACCTTGAGGCACTTCTAAGTAGAATCTTAGGATTTAGTACTAAGGAGATACTAGACATCTATATTCCTCTCTTTAATTTTTAAATGAACAAATGGAGTCCCTCAGAGAAAAAGAGACTTATTTAAGGTCAAACAGTAGTAGGTAGAACTGAGTTTCAAATGTGGGTCTTCTAACACCAGATCAAATGCCTCCTTCAACTAGAAGTTTGAAACTAAAGACTGAGCAGCTCAATTGATTTTAAAATGTAATAAATTGTTTGGCTTAACACAGCTATAATCTACCTGATACTTTAAAATAGTTTTTAATCTCATCTCAAGTAACTAGAGAAAATAAAAAATAAACATTTTAAAAATACAGAATTATTCCATGGACTCCAGCCTAAGAAGGTAAAATTCCTGATTTTAATTAAACTCTAAATCGCTACACTCACTCAACTAAATCTAATAGCAATCCAATTACATTTTCTTTGATTTTATCGGCTTATATTTCTATAAAGGAAGTTACATAGGGTGAATAACCTTGGGTTTTTTGTTCAGTAGTTTCAGTCATGTGCAATTCTTTGTGGCCCCATTTGGAATTTTCTTGACAAAGACATTGAAGTAGTTTGTCATTTCCTTCTCCAGCTCATTTTATAGAAGAGGAAACAGACAGACAAGTTTAAGTGACTTGTCTAGAATCACACAGCTAGCATTGTCTTTGGATTTGCCAGTCAAGAAAAGGACATGGCAGAGTGGTATAATTAGTTCAACTTCATCCATACCAGTTCAATTTATTTTTTAGTTTTCTTAATGGAGACACATACTGTTTCATCATTAATCCATAAACATTTAAGTGATATTCTGCAATTCTGCAAAAATAAATGCTTTCATTTTCCAAGAACTCATTTTAACCACTAACTTCCCTCTTCAGAAAACTTATTTGCTATTAATACTTGTGAAGGGGTCATTAGAATTGATTGCATTTCACCACTTCCATCACTGACCTAAAGGGCAGTAAACACTCCATAAGTTGAAATTATTTTATTATCAAATTCCAATGTATGTACATCCCAAAATTTATCCAAATGAGATAAGGCTGTACGTTTTAGATACAGTGTTCCCTAATGGTATAGTGTAGAGGGTTATTTGTTTGGGTTTGTTTGGGTTTTTTTTAATCACACAATTATTATGTGATGTTAGGAAAGTCACTTAACTCCATGTCACCCAAACGATTAACCCTAGATCTGAGAATCCCTAAATGTTCTGAGAAAACAAACTCTAAGTGTGAGTATTACCTAAAGGGGATGAACCCAAAGGAGAAATATACAGAACTAATTTATAATGAGATGGTAGGATAAGAGACAGGTTGTGAATGGTTTCAAAAGCCAGTCAAATACCCATGGAAATCAATTAAACTAAGGTCAACTAAAAATCATTTGTAAATAAGATGTTTATTTCAAAATTGATCATCATAGGGATGGAAAATATTTTGAAAAATAAGACAACGTGACTTAATAGAAAGATTACTGGCTTTGTGGATTCAGGGTTCAGATCCCAACTCAGATACTTACTATCATATAAGAACTTACAACTTTGGACAAAATATCTAACCTTCCAGGTTTCAGTGTCTTCATCTGCAGAATAAGAAAATTTACCCCTGCAATGCCATTCAGCCCTAAATCTGTGATCCTGAATCGATCACCTTTTGTAATAGACTTTGAGAAGGTAAATTGTTTAGTTGTAAATTCACTTGTATTCCGTTGAATTTCAATGAAGGTTGTGGCTGGTTTGGACAGAACTTATTTATGCTCATTATATCATTAAATGGAAATACCAACAGGACCTGGTAAATATAATAGGAAACATTTTTTTTTAATGAAGCAAATGAACAAACGGGATCCAGTGAATGCAATTTATTTAGACCTTCAAAACATCTATTTCATTTTTAGACAGTACCTCCCCACAGAAGGCTATTAAGAAAACCTGTTATGAAAGGAGAAGCAAAATCCTGTCAGAGATTAAAAACTTGAGAGGAAATAGGAAGTAAAGAATAAGACTAAAAGGATAATTCTCAGGGCAAACCGAAGTTAATAATGATGTTCTCTTGAGATCAGTAGCAAAAGCTCATGCTTTCAATAGCTTTATTAATAATATGGAAGATGGGGGTGAATAACAAGGTACAGAAAGATGCTGACAGCACACAATTACAGTATCTAATTTAGTAAAAACAAATAAATAAATAAATAGAACAATGCCGACAATTGCAAAAGGGTGTAATAAACTGAGTGATTTTGGCACATGTTGGAAGATAAGATCCTAGGGTGGCAAGTTCATGATAATGGCTATTGAAAGAAATAATTTAACAGACTCATACACCCTGAAGGATTTCAAATTAGCTGGAACCTCTCCTGGTGCCATGGTGGACAGCTTAGTTCATAATAACAGTCAGGAAAGAGGAAAAGATGCTAGCAGAAATGAAGCAAAAAGAGGAAAATGAAAAGGATCTGAAATAAGAGATGATTTTTAAAAGGATGCCTGTTGTTACCCTTGACAAAATGAGGTCACCTTAATATTTTTTTCCCCTTAAATGAAAAAAAGGTTTTGAATAGGGTAAACAGTATGATAGAAATGAGAGGATCAAGCAGAGATTTCTTTTTAATGACATGCAACAGGAGTGAGTTAAAAAGCAGCTGGTTATTAACGTGAATCTGGATATATTTCCAGACAAATCCTGGCCCTCTGAGAAGGGATTGAGGCAAGAGCCAAGGGGCGCAGGCCGAAAGTCTGAGTTACCAGTTTATTAATCTTCATAATCCAGAACCAAGGAAGAAAAGAGAGGGAGAGGAAACTGGGAGATCTGCAGATGGTGAATGAAACCACAGAGAGGTTAAGTGATTTTTCTGAAGGTCACAGAACAATGGAATGACAAAGCTAGGGAAGGAACTCAGGTCTCCTCCCTTCCAGTCAATCAGCTGTAAAATTTGCCAGATGTGGTTTTTGTTTTTCTAAAGGAGTTTGGAGAATAAAAGCCAATTAAGGCCCCCTGTTCACCCTGTCTCCTGATATAAATGGAAATCTGGTGAGCCTGTAAAAAGATTTCTTTTTTATATTTATAAATTAAATGGAAATGTATGATAGACCTCCAGAGCTCACTTTTACTCTGCTCAGCAATATTGAAGCAATGTGTTTGATGGAAACTTATTTTAACCTCATCAGCCTTGAATCTTTCAAAGTTTCCTGTCTTTGGATTTGAATGACACAGGTCTGTTATGATTAAAAAAGAAGAAAAAACTTATCATTAGGGAAGTTCTGGTAGAAAAAAAGAAAAAAAAAAAAAAAAACAATTGCTGGGTATTAGGGCAGAGAGAAATAGATGAGAAGAGGCAGAGAGAATGGACCCATGAAAGAAATATAAGTGCCTGTCTCCAACCTCCAGAAGCATACAATCTACTTGGGATGTTGGAATGTTGGAAAGAGTCTTAGTCACTTACAGTCTTTGTTTAGGGATTCAGAGCTTCCACAAAGCAAACAAGTAAGATGTAAGTTCCTTGAGGACAAACTCTGATTTTTTTCTTAATCTTCATTTTTTTCTCTTCATACAGCAACACCTATCACAATGCCTAGCCAAAAAAAAAAAAAAAAAAAAAAAAAAAAAGATATTTACAAATGCATGTAAAATTGAATTGAATTGAATTAAACAATAATACCAAAATCCACAAGTTTCTTTTTTATTATGGATCTATTTTATTTCCTAGGATGGCTTAGTAGAAATAACCAGAAAACTTGACTTTAGGAATTCAAATCTTAGTTCTAAAATATTTGTCATTTGTGAGACATTGGACAAGTAATTTCTCTTTGAGTTTAAGTTCCTTTCATTCTAAAATGAGGGAATTGAACCACGTGTTCCTTGAGTTGCCCTCTAAATTGAAAGCTGTGATCCTACCTAGACCCAAATAAACACATCAGAAGCACAATGAACTGTCATTATGACGAGGAGAAAGAGAAGGAGTGATAGAAAGAGAAAGAGATGATAATAAGACAAAAAAAGTATTCACCTGATAGCTTCATGGCCTCCCAAAACTGGCTATACTCTGTGTAGGGAACTTTTAGGAAAACAGGGAAATAACAGGTAGACAGAAATACCATTAGAGGAGCTTCCAAGAAGATGACATAAGAGATCCAATTCATGTTTTTGATAAAGGTCTTTATCTTGGATATGATGATGATGATATCTACAATAATTAAATATCAAGAAAGCAATCAATCAGAAACACTCATTAAGCACCTACTATATGCCAGGCACTATGTTTGACAGTTAGAATACAATTACAAGGAATGAAACTCACCACTAGCAAAGAAAATATCCTTTTTCAAAAATTTTATTTCATTTTTGGCAATTAAAGATAATCTTTTTCCAACTTGATACCTCCACTGGAGGGGGGAAATGAAAAACACTCATAACCAAAATTCATAGTAAAAGCAAAACCTATTCCCACATTGGTCATGTCCAAAACTTTACGTCTAGATCATTCTGTAGCCTGAATCCATTACCTCTATACAAGAAGGTAGTTAGTGTACTTTCTCATCTTCCTCTTAAATTATAGTTGGTCATTGTGTTTTTCAAAATTCTAAAGCAAGGCAGTTACTTTACATAAGGGATAGCATGGTGCGCCTGAAGTCATGAAGAACTGAGTTCTTTGAAGAATAATCCTAGTTCTAGTATTTATCCTTTGTGTGACATTGTACAAGTAATTTCTCTTTGAGTATTAAGTGTGGGGCAGCTAGGTGGTGCAGTGGATAGAGCACCAGTTCCAAAGTCAGAAGGACCTGAGTTCAAATCTGGTCTCAGACACTTATTACTTCCTATCTGTGTGACCCTGGGCAAGTCATTTAACCCCAATTTTCTCAGGAAAAAAAAAGGAGAAGAAGAAATAATTAAGTAAAATAGAGATGTTAGCAATGTTAGCATATAACTTCCATGATATTTATAAAGTATTTAGAGTATCTCCTAGTATATAGTAGGTGCTAAAAGATGAAAATGCTATACTATGATCCACATCCAGTCTCCAGAGTCCTCTCTCTGGATGTGGATGGCTCTTTCCAGCACAGATCTATTGGAATTACCTTGAATCATCTCATTGGTTTTTTGTTTGTTTGTTTTGGTTTTGCTCATTGAATAGAGGACTCATATGGTCAGATCTGAAATTAAGAAAAATCACTTTGCTAGCCTGAATTGGAATGAGAAGAAAGTTGTTGCAATCATGTTGGAGATAGGTGATGAGGAACTAAACAAAGATGGTAGCCATATGAAAGAAAAGGGGTCAGATTGAAGAAGTGTTGTGGAGGAACAAATTGGAAGATTTCTTACTGGCTATGCGGGACAAGGGACAGTGAACAGCCAGAATAATGCCAATGTCAGGAACTTAGGAGACTGAAAGAAAGGTGAGTGCTTGACAGTAGTAGGGAAGCTAAAAAGAAGGGAGGTTTGGAGAGTTCAGTTTTAGAGAATGTTGAGCTTGTGATTTCTTTGATATCTGGGCTGAAAAGTCCAATAGATAAGTGATGATATGTAATAGAAGCTCAGGTACTAGTACTTCATTAAAGAGTGATGGCAAAGTTCTGTGGGAAATTGATTTATTTCTTATTTTTTTATATTTTCCTTTAATAGTAATTCTAGGAAAACCCTAAAATTTTCTTTCAGTTTTTTTTTTTTTGTGATAAATTTAAATTGCAAATCAAATCATTTTTCTATAAATTTAAATTCTTTTTTCTTCTTCAAAAAGATAAATCAGAGTCAGGGCTTCTTGAACTTTTCCCACTCATGACCCCTTTTCCATTATATGACCCCAAATATAGAGGTATATAAAATACAAATCAAACATTTACTGATAATAAGTCATGATTTTTAACTCTCACATTATGAAATCCTATATGAAGTCCATATTTTGATCATAGTGTAAGAAACTTGGAGATTGATGATGATGAAATCACATAGTGACTCCCTTAATTCCTGAAGAATTTTTTTTTCTTTTCTATAAAGGGGATCCCAAGTGATTTTGATTTACAAAAGAGCAGCCTTAAAATTGAAAGCTTTTTATAAAACACTGTCTATTCATTCTGAGTCCTTTTTCTCCCCTTTGAGAAGAATCATGTTGTTTTTGGTAAACTTCCATCTGCCAACAAAAACAAGGGGGAAAAAATAGACCTGGCTGAGAAATTATTTGGGATTAAGGCAAACATTTTCATTTACCTTTTAAACCCCCAACAAGCTTGTTTTGTATATGAAGCCTAAACCGAGTAGAATAAGGTATTTTAGAGAATATTTGAATTTGAATTAGCTCTCTCATGTTCATTAAAACAAAAGTGTGTTTTAGAGCATGGGACTAAATGAACCATTTGGGGAGAAGAGTTCAGTATTCCTTCTAGTTATTGGTAGCAGTAGAATTAATAATTAGCTATGCTTCCCATCCCCTGCTCCAGACAAGACTAAAAAAATGTAACTTCTACTTTAATAGAATGTCCTGTTTGGGTCAACAAGATGTATCTTACATAGTTTCTACACCCCATAGTTTTACATGCCCTTGGCAAATGCCTCAACTACTTCACCCTTGTTACCACTGATAGATACTCTTTATATCACATATGCACGCACATTCTCTAGAGTCTTACAATCAGTTAGGAAACCAGTTTAGAATTTGGCTCTGTTCTTTGTAAAACAGAGACACTTAGGAATGTGCTTTTTGAAGCGAAGCTGTAAATGTGAGTATGTTGAAACTAAACTTGCTATGTATGTATATTTTGACTATAGATAAGCTATATCCTCTTGAGGTGGAGTCAAACCAAAATATGGAAAATGCTATAGCAGCCTGGAACAAAATTAAGCTAGCTGAATTTAAAATGAAGTGGTTAGTTATTTGAGTTTTAAACCAAAATATATTGTTCATTCATATATATTCTGATGTTAGCTATTCAGTTAAAATGCTATACACATGAATGTTTGGGGAAACTAGAGAAGCTGTCAATTCAATTCAACAAATATTTCTTAAATTCCCATTACAGGCAAAGCAATGGATATATAAAAAGAGTAGTGGTGAATGAACATTGTGTCTGTTTATATTATGATTGTAATATATTTATATATTATGTTGTGTTATATAGCTTTAAATATTATAGATTATTATTTATATTGTTTATAATATATTTGTTCCGTGTTTGTTTATATTAGGGATAATACAATTCCTCTGTAAAATTTATTAATTTTGAAGTATTCTTCATTTGCAAACTTGAACTCAAGTCTCAGCTCTAATTGAACAGCTTGTGTCTCTGGACAGGATTATTTCACCATTCTGATCCTGTTTCCTTCTCTGGAAAATCCTTTTTTCCACTTGTAAAGCTCTAACTCATTTTTTGACAAATCACCCTCCCAAGAAGTGGGTAGCTGAATTAGGAACTAACCCATTTTACAGATGAGGAGATAAAAAAAAAAGATTATAAACTGTCAGAAAGAAAAGATTGCCATCGATCTTAGATTTCTGTCCAGTATTGAACATACAAAATCATCTGGAGAGAAACAGATGCACTTGTGCAATGAAGAGAAGATTCTGAGTTAGGGAAAAGGGGTTGCTATGTATAGGATTTGGGATTAGGCCCGGAGATGCACAGTTTTGTTTGCCTTCAGGACTGAGAGCTCTCTGGGAGATTTAGAATCACAGGATAAAAGTTCAAATCCTGCTTTCTTACTCTTGGGAGAGGCTTTGCATAGTCTGGTCTGGGAAAATGAGATTAATGAACTAACTGACCTCTAAAAACAGTGAGATAGTATGGAGAGGAGAGAGGGATATGGGAAGAAGCTTCTCCAGGAACACTAAGAGGATGTGCAAGACTTTGGGAGAAATAATGACCATTTCCAGGCCAGGCAATAAGCCAGGCTGGGGTAGAGCCCTGGTGGCCGGACATGGGAGGTGGCTTTCGTTGTTTTCCCACATATACACATACACAAAAGGTCCGGGAAGTCTCTAAAGGAAGTTAAAAACGTCATTGCTCTAGCACACTGGGGCCTCCCCCCACCTCAGCTGACCCCCACCCCAGCCAGCTGCATCCAGGGTTCAAAGGTAGAACCAGCTTTCTGCAGCCACAACTGGAGCACACAGCCCTAACCCAGCTCAGCCAGGTACACTCGACCCCTCCGCGGCCAATGAAACTGATCCCGCTTCTAGGTGAGTTTCTGTCCTTGACCCTGGGAGGGAGCAGGGACCGCCAGCATTTTCCTAGCCTTAAATTTGGAGAGATCAATGTGACATAGCACCCACAGTCTGGAGTCAAAAATTCAGGAACGATCCCAACACTTAATCTGCCTTTGACTTTAGATACGTAATTTCCCCTAGCTGGACCTCAATTTCCCCACTATAAAATTCAGTGAGTGGACCAAGCATCCTCTTTAATTGGCTCGTAATTCCCTTTGGATAGTAAACTCCTTTGGGAATGTGGCAAGCCTATAAATTCCTCAGGATAGTATCTCAAAATGTGTTTTAAAAAATAAAAAATTAAAAATGTGTTTTAAAAAACCAAAAAAAATTTAATAACTATCTTTTAATTTATTTAAAAATTTTTTTGGTTTACAGAACTCAAGCTGTAAATTAAATCTATGGTCTGGTTCTCTTCTGGGCCTCTCAACTTAAAAGTTGAGTCCTCCTGTCTCTAAAATTGAGAAACTACATCTTTCTTCTCTATCTCAACAAAAAAAAAAATTCCCAGAGAGACAAAAAAGTATTAAATTCCAAGCCCTTTCAGTAAGTAGGCTCCTTGGATCTTAATTTCAAGCCATAGAAACAACAACCATTGGGGTTCATTTGAACATCTCTTTAAATGATGCTCTCTGTATGAAGAAAATAAATCCTTTGATGTACAACAAATGGATTCTGAGTGAGATTTGGTCACATCTAGGTGCTGTGTAGTTTTAGCTTGGGAATCTCTTGCTACCAGATAAGGATAATTTTTCTTCTGACTTTACTTGGAACAATAACTTATATAACTCATACCCAGTTAGCCCCAAGTGAGTTTCTTGTGAGCAGCCTTCTTGGAACAACAATTTTAAAAAATTTGGGGGGTGTTGGGAGGTGCATCTTCCCAAGGAGTTTCCTT
Organism: Antechinus flavipes; assembly: GCF_016432865.1. Taxonomy (NCBI): domain Eukaryota; kingdom Metazoa; phylum Chordata; class Mammalia; order Dasyuromorphia; family Dasyuridae; genus Antechinus; species Antechinus flavipes. The sequence goes on along the minus strand of NC_067401.1, from coordinate 436,292,881 downwards.
ATCTCTTCTTAACAGTCCACTAAAGATTATGTCCAACTTTATTTTCATTCACTTAGAGATAAAGTTTTGCTCTGTCCTGTGTTTCATTGTTTTTAAATTACTCCAGATTGTGCTCTTTCCATTTCCTGAAGATTGGTCTTTGCTCTGTGAATAGTAAAAGCTGAAAATCTTAAAACTTGTATTACAGAAAATAGGTGATTTGGAGGGAAAGTTTCCATAATTAATTGGATTACAGAAATTATTGTCTCCTTTTTTTTTAAATGCACACATTTTAAAATGTCTGATGGTCTTTTCATAGGTGAAATGCAGGCTATTGATCTTATATCATATGCTATGACTTTTTGAGTTAAGAAAAAAAGTACTTTCAAGTTTTAAGTTTTCAAGCATATTATGTATGTGCTGCTAAACAGAAAAATTTCTAGGAAAAGTAAATTTTAAATCATCTTAATTTAATTTTTAAAAGACCCAAAATGGAGGTATGATCACTTATATGATCTTGGGATAGTCACTGTACTTGCTTGGGCCTTAATTTCCTCATTTTACAAATGAGATTAAACTAAATGATTTTCTAAGGTGACCTTCAACTCTTAAATTTGCAAAGGATTGTAAAATGTAAATTCTATGAAGTTAGAGAATGATATTGTGTTATTTACACACTCAATCCCCACCTCAGAGCCTAGGATATCAATCAATCATTCAGTAAGCATTTATTAAGCACCTCCTCTATGTTAAGCATTGTTTTAAAAGTTGAGAATTCAAAAAATAAAAAACAAAACAACAACAACAAAGGAAATAGTCCTTGCTATGAAAGAATTACAATTGTAGGGAGAGACAGAGACAAAGACATGATAGATAGATAGATAGATAGATAGATAGATAGATAGATAGATAGATAGATGGATGATAGTAATAGATAAAAAGAGACAGAAATTATAGAAATAGATGGATGGATGGACAGAGAGGAATAAATAGAAAGTAGATAGATGAAAGATAGCTAGAACTTAATAAGTGTTTTGATAATAGACTAATTGGAGGTTCTATGTCCCACCTGAAGAAACAAGAAAATGTTGTTTTAATATTCTTAACAAAAAATGATTGCAATCTGTTGTTAGCAGTACCATTTATGGGAGCATAGGATTCATAGAGTTAGAACTGGAAGTTACCCAAGAGGTCAACCTTCTCACTTAACATTTTTGAAAACTGAAGTTCAAAAAGGTGAACAGATTTGCCCAATGACACATAGATAATAAATATCCCAGGAGGGATTTAAACCTCTGTGCTCTAAACCTTACAATTTTTTCAATAAGTGCAGTTATCTGATTTGAATTGTGCACTCTCCAATTGAATTTCAGAAAAAAAGCAAAAGGAAAATGTATATTTTAAGTGTCTCTTTTTTTTTTAAGTGTGCCTGTCCACTTTGCTGGACGGGGCCTTTGCTCAGAACTGTGCCAAGACCCACTGTAACCCAAAAGCAAAATGTGAGATTCAGAATGGAGTGGAAGGCTGTTATTGTTTCCCCGGATTCACAGGAAATGGCATAACAATATGTGAAGGTAAGTATTCTCTCATAACTATTAGAATTGTTTTGGACAGAAGAAGACTTGACTGCAAACATTACTATTCCTTTGTTTTACCAAATGTATACAATATGCTTTTTTAAAAATCGATCATCATACAGAAAACTTTTGACCTAGTAAATACTGAATTTGAAATGTACCAGATCTATATTCTCTCCCTTTGAGGGGTGGGGTAGCAGTTATAGGAGCAAAGGGTGTTGCCTGTATCTGTGATTTCACCCTTTGGGAAACTCCCTATGTAGAGACTCTCTCCTGTTGAAAGTCTGCAACTCCCCTGTCATGAATTATCTTAGAGCATTGCCTCAAAAGCTGAGAATTCAGTGACTCACTTATTCTTTATTCCTCAGCTGGTGTATATCAGAGAAAGAGACAGAATTCAGGTGTTTTGGACATCAAAATTGTTCTGTCCACTACATTCCCCATAATAGATCTAATAAAGGTAGTTTATCACATGGAGAGAGACCTTCTTAACTGTGGTTAGCTGACACGAGAGCTACAAAAACAACTGTAAAACCTTTCCATAGGATGGTGACATGCTCATGTGTTCCTTGACCACAATTTTACCTCCCCTATAATATATTCAGATTGATTGTTGAGCCTTGAATTCCTTCCTAGAAAGTTTTCCTTCTTCATCTCTACATTCCTTTAAGATTCATCTCAAATGCCTTTCCCAGACTTCTCAGCTTTCAATATCTTCTTCTTTGAGATTACCTTCCACTTATCCTGTATGTATAGTGTAAAGTGACTTATGTACACGTTGTCTCCTCTATCCAAATAATAACTTCTTGAGAACAGGGATTCCCCCCTCCTTTTTTGTGTGTATCCAGAACTTAGCACAATGCTTAGGCCATGGTAAGCATATGATAAATGCTTGTTAATTGATTGATTGATTGATTGATTCCTCAGGCATCCACTTGAGAAGAATCTCTAGACCCCAACGGGTAGCAAAGAAACATGGGTTTTCCTTTGTGAGGCTAGCCAAGGTTAATCCTAGTTACCAGTTTTGCACAGAAATACAATATCACATAATGTATCTTAACAGATAGTAGGTATAGTGGGAAAACTGCATTTAGTCTTAGGATCCAAGATGGGTGAAATGTTCCTTATGGCAATAAACAATCATCATCTGAAACTTTCTTGAAAGCCCACCTCTTCCACTTCAGTCAACAACATTTATTAAGCCCCTATTATATGCCAGACACTGTGTTAAGTATTTAAAGTATAATGATAAAAGTGAACTAATACCTACCCTAAGGAGTTTTTATTTTATTGAAGGAAATATAAAATTTCCCCAGTTTAAAAAAAGCAAGTGGGATTCACTTTGGAAATATAAATGTCAACTCTACCTTCATTCAAAAACCCATGGAATGAACATATCTTTTTGTTTAAATACAATCCACTTATACTTTAATATTGTAACATTTTTAAGGAATAATAGAAGGGTTAGCTGGTGGTACAGTGGATAGAGCACCAGGCCTCAAGGAAGAAGAAGAAGAAGAAGAAGAAGAAGAAGAAGAAGAAGAAGAAGAAGAAGAAGAAGAAGAAGAAGAAGAAGAAGGTCACTGTTGATATTAGCTTTGTTTTTTCTTCTGTATATGGCTTTTCAGGTCTCAATGTTATGTCTTGAATTCATCCACTGTGTCATTCATGACTTGACTGTTACTACCAGCTTTTCAACTCAGTACACTAATAGGCTTTGTTTAAACATTTTCCATTCTCCATAAGGTCACAGGATTTAGAGCCAAGAGACGTCTTATCCAGTCCCAGAAGGATAACTTAACTGGCCAAGCACAAAAAACAAAAGAATATCTTGGCCAGTTCAGTGGTAATTAAAATAGGAAAGTGGTCCTTGTAGCACAAGCAGACCACAAAGAAAGGGGAGAATTTTGTAACCTGTAGACAAAGCCCTGGTCATCTCACCTTAGTTATCCTTAACACAGTGTCTGGTACATAATAAGGGCTTAGTAAATGTTTGTAGAATGAAGTGGAAGAGGTAGGTTTTCAAGAACATTTCAGATAATGATTATTTATTGCTAGAAGAGGGAGAATTTCAGCCATCAAGTGGGCCAAAGGAGTGAACTTCAAGGCAGCCACAAGCAGCTGAAGGAAGAGCAGAGTAAACTTAATGGGAAAGCAAATGAAATAAATACCTCAGGTACCTCAGGTAATAATCCCAATAACCTTTCCTTCTTTTGGTGTTTCCCAAAGTCCTCTCAATGTTTGGGGATGAAGGAGGGGCAGGATCTCATTCTATACTGCCTATTCAACAGAGTTGCCAATGAGTGAAATTTTCAAAGAGAAATTTTGGCTTGATTGCTAGGAGAAAACAAACAAGCAAACAAAAAATAACCCTAACATCTTGAAATTTTATTAAAAAGGAATGAACTACTTAGAGAGATGAGTTGCCCTATTTTGAAGTTCTAGCAAGCTGAGGTTAGATGCTCACTTGTCAGTTGTATTATTGTGGGGGTTCCTTCCCTTTGTATGAGTTGGTCTCAGTGCCTGTTGGGGTTGCTTCTAACTCTAATTATGTGATACTTGTGGTTCCTTTGAAGAGGTCAATAGACCAACTTTCAATAAAGAAAAAAAAAACACAACTTTCCAAGTTATATAAATTATGTTTAAAATATAATTAAATGGTGAGTTCAGATGAGAACGGCACAATATTATACCTCTAAATGTATTTAAGACAACACTGAGGTTTTTCTAATTAAGCCAGTGTACTGAGCACTGTTAATATTGCATGTGTTTGCTTATAGCATAAACAAGTTGTATTGCGTGATTCAATTTGATAGGCTCTTAAAAAAGATTAAATATACAGCATAGTCAGGCTAAGCCTCATCATAATTAGTTTAATGCTTAAAATATGTAGAGCAAAGCTACAATGGCTTAATAGTACATTAGATCAAGCGTTCGCCTGCTCTGTACATGCAGCAGGAATTTGTAATATGCTGTTCTACAGACTCCACAAAATTCTTTTCAATAAATAATCTTGGATTTTTATGGGGTAGTTAATTGAATGGCATCATCACATTTTGATAGTTCAGTGACCTTCAGAATAGCCCCATCAATCATGTTTGCATATGTTTCCTCTCTAACCATTATTGCCAGGACAACGTTTCTTAGTAAGCAGCTTTCCTACTTTGTTCTATAGGTCGGCAGCAACTGTCATAATTACCATTATTAACATCAATAATTTTACTCCATTTGGACCTTTGCCAAACTAAGGTTTTAATGATGTTTTTAATAGGTTTTTTTTTATAATACCTCCACCCTTAAACAGGGTATGTATTCTTTTTTTTTTTTTCTTTTATTTCCTCTCTCTATGTTGATAACCAACTAAACAGCAGTAAATGTTTTCTATGGAAAAAAGAAAAAAATAGTTCAAGGTCCTTTGGTCTGCCTGTTTTTCATGCTGTAAAACATTTTTAAAAACATAAAAATATACCAGTTGTCAGTGATTTTTCTTTCAAGTTCCCGTTTATATGCACTTTAAAAAAAATCCTTGTCTTATCCAAAGGAACTTGCATACTCATTCATTTGTACAGTATTTTTACTGTCTGCTGTTTTTAACTTCCCCACTAAAAATGTCTGAATCTTTGTATTTAAAAAGGAACATTCATATTTTTAAAATATTATTTTAATCTTTTATTTTTTTAATTTTTCATGAACATTTACTTTTTTTTGTATCTTTACCTTTAATTCTTTTTATCCACATTTTATAAATGAAGAAACAGATTCTGGGAGGTCAGGGGAATTTGGCCATGGTCACACCATTAATAAAACGGCATATCTTCTACTACAAGCAGAGAATTCAAATTCAGATTTTCCTGTGTTCAACTGTGATATTCTATTTACTGCTTCCTACAAGCACTTTCCTCTTGCTGGAAGTTCAACTGCCAAATTCTGCATTTAAAAAGTAGAGCAGCTACTTAAAATCACTTAAAACTTCCTATTTCAGAAATCACATAAGAGCAGGGCCTCTGAAACTTCATACATATGTGTGTGTACAAAAAAAAGAAAGAAAGAAAGAAATGAATATATATGTATATATACATATTTCTGTTACATGTGCATATATATGTATGTATATATGTAGTGTGTATATGTATATATACACATACAGATACACACACATATGATTTCCCTGTACCTTTTTCTCAGAACAATGTTTTAAAACAATACATAATTGAATTATGAATTGAATTATCAGTTAGATATGAATGATAATAAATGTTTTTTTTCCATTTATGTTTTTTAAGCCCCAAAATCTCATGAAGATTGCAAAGAACTCCTGTATGAGAATACTAAAATCCATTAAAACTGCCTATTTCAGAAGTCATAATACAGAATATTCAAACGACACAAATGCATACACTATGAAAATGTCACACAGCCATATAAACCCATACACACTCATGAATACTAAGCCTTCATCTTTTCTTTCTACTTCATGCTAAAGTAACATTTGTTTACAGAGTAAAGAGAAAGATATCATATATTTTAAGCTGAACTTTTCTGGAAATTATATTACAGGGATTTGTATGAGAATACAAATTTCAATTTGTATGAGAAATGAAAAAAATGAGATTTGCTTTCTCCAGTTTTTCTTTAGCTCTATCTCTCTGAGCTATGCAGAGATTAAAACTGGGCCCTAAATGTGGGACTTCAAGTCCATTTTAATCTTTTCATAGTTGGCAATCATAAAACTTTCAAGAGAGTTTAGGGACAACATGTTTGCTTTACCAACACATCTAATGTTCTGTGTTTCTGGGTGTCTTGTGTGAGCTTCCTGCCTTATCAACATTTTTAAGATTACAATTTATATTTTGTAGAAACAGATGATATTTGCTTTGATCAAGGAATGTCCAGTCCCAGGTTTGATAGGAAATCAACATATTCTATAGCCAACTCTTTTATTTCAGAAAATGATGATTTAATTTGAAAATTTCCCAGTTTTCTACTGATTCTCCTCTTCCCCCTGCTTCTCCCTTCAAATGTCTGATTTTGGAGAAATGTTACTGCTCCCTGGGTTTTCTGCCAGAGGATAGGTTAAAAAAAAAAAGTAAAGTAGGAAAAACTCAATTTTTAAAAAGTATATTTTCACTAATATGTTTCACCCTTATGTCACCAACATTTATTATAATAACAATTATAAAGAGTAAGGGAAAACAATGCAGCAAAACTAGCCTATATATCAAAAAAGTTTAAACTGTTTCCAGTGTTCCATAATACACTGCCTCTGCAAATACATAAGAGAATGGCCCTTCTTATATCTGTTTTTTGAGGACAAAATTGGTTGTTCTAATTTTACAACATTCAGTTCCACAAATCACTCAATTTTAATATGCAGTTTCCATATTATGTCCTTCATCAAGACTTCCCGATTGCGTCCTCTTCCCAATAGGTAACAGATTTTCTCATTCCAGAATCACACACGAGTTTTATTGCACCTGTCTTATTCACTCATCTTTGGATTATTTTGTATCATAATCAATTGTGTGTTTTTCTCCCCAGTAGAATATGAGGTCAGAGACTATATTTTTTCTTTAAAAAAGTCACTATTGAAACTTTTTATTTGCTACAACATCTAGCAGACTACTCCTCAAATAGTTGACATATAAACATTTTTATTGATGCTGATTTATTACTTTAGGCATCTTGGAATTAAAAGATTGATCAAACTTTTGGGGAAGATGATGTTTTTGGTAATTTTGTATATTTCATTTAATTTCTGCATACATAGATAATAGCTATGGGTTACTAGTTTTATTTCAAATTATGTGTAAGTGTAGGGATAATAATACTAATCACTCAAAATTATATGATCCCTTAAGGTTTATAAAATGCTTTCTCAATTTTAAAATTAAAAATCAGAAATTAAATGAGAACTGACTGGCATCTTGGCATTTGCAACTCAAAGGACCAAGCATTCCCTTCTCAATTCACAACAGTCCTTGAGCTAATTAATAAAACATTACTATTTTTCACTTTAGGGATGGGGAAACTTTGAGAGGCTTAATTGCATGCCTGTACACAATTAATATGATGTGTGAGGTATGATTTGAACCCAGGATAATTTAGCTTATTTTCAAGTGTTTGAATGTCTCTTAACTTCACAAGAATTAGGCCAATAACATAGCAAGATAAAAAAATTAATCTGATTAAGTCCCTTCCCATGAGGATCTTACAGTCCAGAAGGATAAAATCAAATGTGTACAAAAATAACTAAAATGTCATTGGAAATATGAAATTGAATGACTACTTACAAGTGCTAACAGAGGACATAATTTCAATATGAGTAACCCTGTTGTGTGGTTGTACCTTGCTCAGACCACATCTAGAGTAATAAGGTCAGTTTGGATGTAAGTTTTAGTGTGTTCAGAAGAAGGCCCCCTCTTCTGGGAAAATTCATCATAATGAAAAAAAAAAGTGTACCCTTAGCCTAAAAAAGAAAAGTACAATAGTGACTTAGTCTATTTGGTTCTAGAACACAAACTAGGTACCATGTGTGGATATTACAGAGAGACACATTTAGACTTAATAGAAGGCAAGGCATCCTAACCATTAGAACAATTCAAAAAGGAGAATTGACTACTTCAGGATCCTAGATCAAATCACAGGTTTGAAGCTGAAAAAGGACTTTAGAAACCATCCAATATGTCTTCCTACCTTTCATTTTTGCAGATGAGGAAACTGAACCCAAAGGAGTTACTCAAGTTCATATATTAATGTCTAACATAGAATTTGAATCCAGGAGATTTGCCAGCAGAAGCTAAATGTCCTTTATCAACTTACTAGCTGACCCAGGCTTCTAGATCAATATTTGAGACATTTAAATATGTCTTTTGTCTCCCTAATGTATTGAGAAAGAACTTAGCAAATATTCATAAACTATGTTAAGCACTGGGGATAGTCCCTCCTTTAAGGGAACCCACAGATAATGAACAATTATTTACAAACAAGATTGATGATAGATATATACACATATATACGTGCATATGTATATGTGTGTGTGTGTGTGTGTGTGTGTGTGTGTGTGTGTGTGTGTGTGTGTACAGAGAGAGAGAAAGAGAGAGAGAGAGAGAGAGAGAGAGAGAGATGCATATGTCTGTGTCTGTGAGTATACTCGTCATGGCTCCATTTGGGGTTTTCATGATAAAGATACTGGAGTTATTTGCCATGTCCTTCTCCATATCATTGTATAAATGAAATATGGAGGCACATAAAATTAAGTGATTAGCTTAGGGTCACACAACTACTAAGTACCTGAAACCAGATTTTAATTCAAGAAAATGAGTCTTCCTGACTTCAGCCTCAACAATCTGTCCACTGTGCTACCCAGCTGCCCAACAGTTATAAGAGATATCCTTAGCTACTTCCAGAGAGATCAGATTCTCACTTAATGGAAATTTTGAAGAAAAAAACAAAAACTAATTACTAACATTAGAATTAGAATCTCAGATTTAGAAAAGACCTTAGAAGCTATGTAGGCTAAAATTTTCACAAGCAGGAGCCTTCGCATAACAGAAAACTAAGATCTCAAAGTCAGAAATCTATTTACTGTTTATCCTTCTATTCCCTCAAAGCTTTACACATAATATGTTTATTGTGCTCTTCTTGAATTAGATTGGATCTCATCTGAGTATCAAAAAAACTAAAAGAACTGAGAACCACTAAGAACTCCATATTATTGTACACATTTTACAGATGAGATTAAGTGATGTGGCTTAGAGCCAGTAAGTGTCAAGGCTGGGATTCAAATCCAACTCTTGCTGACATCAAGATCAGCATTTTATCTAACATGCCCCACTGGATACTAATTGGATCTTGATTTCTGATATAGTATCTGAAGTCAGTATTGCCTTTCCAGTGCTATGAATATAATCATAGATTCAGAGTTGGACAGAATCTTAGTAGTCAATGAGTACAATCCTTTTATTATTTTTTGGTAGAAAAATAAATTAAGGACCAGAAGTTTTTAAGCATCTTGCTCAGAATCACACAGCTATTAAGTGCCTAAGAAAGTATTTAAGCCCAGATCTTATTAGCTTCAAGTTTAAGACTCTATCCATTACACCAAATTGCCTCTCATTCCTTCATAGAAACTGTTCTATAATGGTGGAACATGGACATAGCTTTGCCTGGCCTCCTTGAATTTTAGTCTCCTTATTAGTCAAAAGCATAGACTCTTATTGATCTTATATTTATATTTTCATTGATTTGGTCTCTTAAAATGTTATTCCTAATATATGGAATATCTTTAGGGCTTGCATGTTGCTCTCACTCAGTGTTTGCAAAATCTTTGTGCCTGGATGTACACTGTTGGAGGGAGTTTTACCTCATCCAATTTTATATTATTTCTTAACCTACCCTAAGTTGGAGTCAGGAAGGAATGAAACTTTTTTTTTTCTTTATTGCTTTGAAAGGACTATTATTAGCATCTGACTACAACTAAACACATAAATGGTGTTGTTGAAAAAACCCATCCCCCAACCACGAGAGGGTTTTTGAAGGTCTAGTTGATTATTCATATAGGGAGACTTATTTGTTTAATTAAAAATGTGTTTTAACCCATGCCAAGTGTTACTAACTTCCTTTCTCTAGGAAAATTCCTTTTTATCCTTTTCAATGACTCTGAAATCAACCAACAGATTACATATTTGGAGGATGTAGGAAAATTCATTTAAGAAGCTGTTAATATATTATCTCAGATAATGTTCCACTTTCTGTCTGCCAGAGATATGATTTTATATCCTGTGTTCCTGTATCAAACATAAAATTGGTCCCATGGCCCAGAAGTAACGAATAGATTTGTCTAATTTGTTAGGCAGAAATATGAAAGAGTATAGCACAAAATGGATTTCGTAGTTGTATAAATGTAGCGCAAATTTAACAGTAAATTTTGGAAAGGTTTTTACAAAATAAAAATGTGATTTGTTTTCAGTAAGGAAGGTATACTTCACTAAATAATAAAACATTATGGCACAAGGTTATTGGGATAGATTACTGACTGCAATACTTTCAGCTATCTAGATCCTTGCCATATAGTGAATTGTAAAGGTCTCAGGCTTTAAATCACCATTGTTATGCTTATATTTGTGAGGTCTAAGAGAGAAACTAGTAGAAAATGTTCTAGTCAGAGGAATTAGAATATGAAGAAGAATGTTGCAGAGAAGTGTAATGGAAGATGATATCTTTAGATGCAACTCAGATGGTTTTTGCATTAAAATGTGAATAACAAGTATTATTGGTCAGACTGGCTTCATTACTGATAGGTTCTATTAAATGGATTATATTTAATGCAACTTGATGCTATTTTCGACTTCAACCATGAAGTTTCCTCTGTGTGTCTGTGTGTATGTGTGCGCACTCTGATATGTCATTATATTACGTGCAGAAATATAACTGGAATATTTTTGCCCAAACTTTTTGTATATAATTGTTTAAACTTCCCCAATTGCATTGCCTAAAAGAGAGGAATATGAAAAAAATTGGTCAAATCTTGTATATCAAAGCACTTTACGGAGGAAATTAACACTTTGGGCCTTTACTTGCCATGGATAGAGATAATGACCTTCTCTAGCAAGATCAGAATCTAACCAAACATTGTATTCTAAATATAGAGCACAAAGCCTTGTGCCATTTGTGAAAATGCTATCAGGAAGAAAACCTGAGGACTGAGTTTCTGCACTGTATTTTTTAGGGACATAGATTTAATTTAGAGATTATAGTTTGAAAATAAAATTTACAGTATGAGTGTTTTTGGCTGATAAGAAATTGATTTTGTGACCTTGGTGTGCGTTAATTGAAATATCTGGCTCTGTGTCTTGACTAGGTTAAAGGAAACCATATATGCCTGGAACCATATTATTCCTTCACCTTGAACTCTGCAATTAATCATAGTTGTAATCACCAAGAGGAAGGAAGCTACCATTTTGCTCTAGAAATGGAAGTTGAACAACCCTTGTTCATTGTCTGATGAATGGGATCATACATAATTAGCCTCAAACTCAGTTGAGTCACTCCAGTCTATGATGGATTTTCTTTCATTTGAATTAATATTAGCATTGAATGTATATAGAATGTTTTCCAGTAAAATATTCTTACAAAATTTTTGTATTTACAAAGTGAATTATTAAGATCATTGTGAAATTAGATATGGAGAAAAGAACTTAAAATTTCATATTTTTAGGTGTTGTCTAGTACTTAGAATGTACTTGAAAGGATGTACTTGAATTAATACAAACATACCACTATAATAATTAGAAGTTTTTCTAAGTCAGAGAACCTTAAGAGAACATCTATTCCAAGTCCTTCATTTTTTGATAAGAAACTAAGGCTTAGAAAATGTTTGACATTCATAACCAAATCCCCTAAGGAAATTCCTGAGGCAAAATGAAATTGACTGATCCAGGGTCATTTAGCTAGAAAGTAATAATGGCAGGTTTTTTAGACCCAAACGCAGGACTCTATCCACTCTAGAGCTCTGTGACTGAATGATATTAGTTTTTTGAAAAAGTAGACTTGATAAGGGAGGTATGGTCTTCTGCCGCTATTCATTCTGGAATTTGACTCAGACATCTGATGATGAATTGTGTTTACATTGAACTAATTGTTTTGCAATTTTTTCTTCTTGTTGTTGCATATGTATGGTCACTTATTATTTCTTTAAGAGAAAGCTGCATGTACTCCATGTCATAAAGATTCCAATGTTAACTTTTCTTGTGCCATATGGAAGATGGCTTCTGAAGATTAATTCTAGGCATATAGTCAGAGAAACCCATTGAGAATACCAAAGAAATTAGAACAGCACTTTGGTGCATATGGAGTGCAATGCAGACAAGCAGATGCTTGATTATAGCTTTATGTTTGTTCAACTAATGTTATGTTCATTGCAGCAATTTTGTTATACACCAGGATGTGGAGGAGTATGGCCTATCAGATGTACTTTAGATTTAAATTTTTGAAACTGGTTTATTTGTAGAAAAATGTTTCTGAAAGTTTCCATCAGGAAGCAGTTATTTTTCTGCCAATAGGTTATTTTCAAAACTTTAAAAAAGTTAAATCACAGCAACTGTAAATTCTTTTATGGTGATGAAGTAAAGAGTGATTCTGAATTGAGTTTTGATCTGTTTTTCTTAGTAAATTTAGACAGAACAGTCTGAATAGGTATCTAATCTGGGTTAACAAGTGAAAAAGACTTTGAAATCTGCAAAATTTTTGTGATCATCATCCCATTTGAACCTAACAACAATCCTATAAGCTGTAGGCTTTTGTAAAGAAGCTGTAAGCTATTATTATAGTCATTTTACAGATGAGAAAACTGGGGCTCAGTGAAAAAGTGACATGCTCATATTCACACAGCTAGTAAAAGTCAGACTTTAAATCTGAACCCAGGACTTCCTGATTCTGAGACAGCACTTGAAATGACCATGCCATAAAACCTTATTCAATTCTAAATGTCAGTATACAATGATGTCCCATTGGATTTGCTTGTAGGTTTTGTTGTTAGCTTACATTGTTTATTTTTTAATGATTGGCCCAATAATTTAGTAGATATGCTTATGCAATTCTTGGATTATACTAAGTTGGATGAAAATATCAAAACATTGAAAAATGGAGGGAATAATTCAAAGGGATTTAAAATGTTAGGTTATCCTTTTAAGCCATATTTGACTTAAATTTATAATTAATGAACACAAGATAGCAAATTTTGAGAAGCAAACCAAAGCTTACTTTTTAGAAATTTAGGCCTCTTAAGGAATAGCCATTTATTGGAATTAAAACTGCTCTGATCTCACTTTTATAAATATAAATTCTCTCTTTTATAATCTTATTAATAAGTAGAAACATAAAATTTCACTGAGGAAGACTTGAGAATCCATCCAGTTTAGCTCTTATCCTCCATTTTACATCTAACCAATGGTCATCATCATTAAGCATATATTGAGCTCCTGCTATGTATCAATAACTATCTTAATCACCAGGGATAAAAAAGAAAGGCAAAAAGTCCCTGTATTCAAGAAGCTCACAATTTAACAAGGTGGCACCAACTAAATAAATATGCATGACCATCTAGCCTTTGCTTAGATGCAGTATTTTTAAGTAATAATAAGGACCCACTGCTTTCTAGGGTAGCCCACTGGACTTCTGAAATGGCAATCAAGACTTGATAAATTTATTCATAATTATGAAATTTATATTTGATTGTAATTTCTGATTAATACAGAAAAAAGATAGTTTGTTAGTTTACATTGAACAAATACCAAGTGAATGCTCATGTTGGACAATTATATTTAGAATCATAACCTCACTTGCCTCCTTTTCAGCATATGTTTATAACATATTACTCTTTTCCAGTTTATAAATTGTTTATTTATTTATATATTTATACCAAATATTTGTTATTAGTTTGGTTATATAGTTAACCAAATTAACTCATATTAACATAGTTCTTTCAAGGGTATAAACCTATTTCTATACAATAATGTTATAAGAAAGCATGACAGAAATTATTATCCCCACATTATTGTTGGGGAAAGTGAGAAGTGTTGAGGTTAAATGACAGCTGAGATCTCATAGCCTGTAAGAGTTCTCCAGGATAAAATTCCAGATCTTTTTGCTTCAAGTAATAGCTAACATTTATTTAAAGTTTAAAGGATTTAAATCCCCAATGGTCTCTGTTGGCTTCCAGGATCAAATATGAACTTTTCTGTTTGGCACTCAAAGCCTTTCTAATAGACCCTTCCTGTCTTTCCAGTCTTCCCTGCCATGTACTCCTCAATCTCCTGACACCGGCCTCCTGGCTATTTAGGGAGTATTCCACTTCTCAAAGCATTTTTTTCTGACTGTTTTTCATGCCTGAAAAGTTCTTCCTTCTCATCTCTACCTACTGGCTGCCACAACTTTCTTTAAGTCCCAAAGAAAGTCCCACCTTCTACAGGAAACGTTTCCCTATCCCTCTTAATTTACACCTTCCCTCTCTATATTATAATCACTGTATTCTATTTATACCTTGTTTGTAAATATTTGCCTGTCTCCCCCATTAGATTGTGAGATCTTTTAGGGAAGGCCCATTTTTTGCCTCTTTTTTGGATACCCAAAGCTTCACAGAGTACATTGCACATGATGACACTTAATAAGACTTAAGTCTACTGAGTAGCTACATTATATATGTTTCATCTGATTCTCACAAGAACATTGTGAGATAAGTGCTTTTATTAGAGCCATTTTATAGAAAATGAAACTGAGGATAAGAAATGTTAAGTGCCTTACCCAAGATCATATTATATAGTCAGTAATTGTCTAAGGCAGAATTGGAAGTCAGGTCTTCCTGCCTCCAAGTCCACTGCTGTATCTGCCACCCAGCTGTCTAATGCTCACTGCTTTTTGAAGACAAAAAAGGAAGGATCTTTTTTCTCATTATTGAGTTTTTCCCCAAATCTCCATGTAGGACTAGATACTATTATTCTATAAAATTAATTGAGTGTCTCATCCTTTTCCTGATGCTTGCTTAACTCATTTTACATATAAATTCTATTTTATTTCTGGCCCTGTAGTCCTTGTAAACCTGTGTGGTTGGATGAGTAATTCTGTCAACATATGTCTAAAACAGATCTTAACCTGGGATCCATGAACTTTTATATATATATACATAAATAAATATGTATGCACATATTCATATATTTATCTTAACAACTATAGTTCAGCATAATTGGTTCCTTTTATAATCTCATGTGTTTTAATTTATATGTATAAAAATATTCTGAATGGGACCATATAGAAAAGGTTAAGAGACCCAGATTTAAAAAGGCATTCATTTTAGTGACATTTTGAAGTAGTAATTAAATGATAGATAGATGGATAGATAGATAAATAAATAGGTAGGTAGATAAATAGATAGATAGATGATATATATGTATAAAACATATCAATGTATAGATATATAGAGAGATAATATAAATAGATAGATGATAGGTAGAAATATAGATAATACAGAGATATATACCGATAGAGAAATAGCTATAGTTAGATAGGAGGAAATAGAATAATAAGAAATAGATCGACAAATTTAATTTGTGATACCTTATTAAAAAGAAATATTTTATAATGGACAGAGAGCCACCTGTGAGGTGGAAAAGTTACACACTGACCATATGATTCTGTGTAAGACATTTAGCCTCTTATTAGCTCTTGAAAAATCCTTGATACTATCAATTGCAGAAAAGATGTCAACCAACATTGTTAGTGAGTTTCCTTGCATTGGAGTTCAGTACATCTTGAAGTCACAAATCCAGTTCCTTTTACCCTCCATAATATTCACATCTAAAATTCAGTTTGAGATTGTCATGAAAAGTGACACAAAACCAATATTTACTGAGATGCTCCTTGCAAAAAAAAAAAAAAAAAAAAAGACTCAAGAAAAAGGAAAAGCTTTTTGTTTGTCCTCTTATTCAAAATGATCCTTAATTTTTTTTAACTGTGTGAAATTCCAAGGATCTTTAATTTTCTCAGCTTTGGAAATTCCTCCTACCAAAACAAATTTTAACTAAACTAGGACTCAGGTTTAGCCTAGACAGTTGTTCAAGTTACATAAAGATTAAGTGGTTTGCCCATAGTCAATAAAACTAGGAAATAATAGAATTAGGATTTGAACTCAGTCTTCCTGAATTCATGCACAGCACTTTATTCAAAATACTGCTATACTTTCTCTACAGAATACTAAAACTCTGTGCAATTATCAGATATCCCAACTTTTGTAAATATTCTGATGTCTCCTTACTGTTACCCCACTCCCCATTTAATTGTAAACATATAATAACATTATTTATGGACTATAAATTCACTATCATCTAGCTTTCATGCCAAATTGAGAGTATATAAATGTTTTTCCTTTGACATTGTTCCCTTTTTATTTTGAGATTTAGTTGTAAGATTACCACTGGGCATGTGCGGCAGTAGTCCTGAAGGTAAAGGATGGCCCCACCCAATGAATTATTGGCAAGAAAGATCTTTTAAAAAGTTTCAGTTCTTGAATTTCTTGGAATCAAGAAGTATATTTGTTGTTTAATATAATGAATATATGCCAAGAAAACTCCAAAGAAGATCACAAAGAGTCAGATATGACTGAAAATGAGTAAACAATAACAATAATGAATACAAATGAAGACCCTAAAAAGAAATTTCCCTCTATCTTGGAAACTTAGACAAATGTAGGGATTTACATTCTATAGAAGAAATTTAAATTTAGAAAAAAAGAGATTAACAGCAAAAATTAAAACCCCTTGATACTTGATTTTTTTTTTCTTCTCTCTGTTTATTTTTTACATCTCTACCCTGAAACTATTTCACTTGTTCAGTCTCTTCTGAAATTCTTAAAATATACTTTTAAAGAAAAGTATTTTAAAGAAAAAGCAAACATTTTGTAACAACTGCATCATATAAAGTACTTCACTTTTATTTTGAAAAGTAGATTTTCAAACTCATGAAGCCCAGATTCTAGTGGGGTAACTGAGATCCTTCACTATTTTGAACCTG
This sequence comes from Antechinus flavipes, assembly GCF_016432865.1. NCBI lineage: Eukaryota > Metazoa > Chordata > Mammalia > Dasyuromorphia > Dasyuridae > Antechinus > Antechinus flavipes. Next base: position 436,275,764 of record NC_067401.1, on the reverse strand, counting down.
GTTAGATATGACCAAGAAAAGCACAATTTTCAGTAAGAATAATCCTGTCCTTAATGCCCTTAGGTATGAAAATAGCATTGAATAACCTTAAAATGTCAGAAATTGTGGCTGCATTTACTTCATCTATACATCAGTATTATAGCATGGCCTATGGCAAATGATGTGGTTCATAAAATAAAATTAGGCAGACAAAGGAGAAGTGGTTATAGGAAGTGATAAGTATAAATTCAGAAATGGGAGAGATCATGGAATGTCTTCTAATTCATCTTTGAAGTCCACTGGATTTCACCTTCCCAAAAAGTGAATCTGTCTTAGGATCAAAGATCTAGAGATAGATTGAAGAGAATTTTGACTTTAAGAAAATTGGGAATGTTTTTTGATTTGATGTAAACATTTATTAAAAATCTGCTATAGTCAAAGCAGAGTGCTGTGCTCTTGACTTGCAATGATAAAAATCATCCGTGCCATTCACTTTTAAAGAGATATCAATGACAAATAAATGCATACAAAAGCATAGCAACTAGGTGGAATCTGGAATCTGGAAAATTAATATTCCTGAGTTCAAATTGTGACTTTGACCCAGATAATGATATGCAGAAAAAAATGGCAAATAACTGCAATATGTTTGCCAACAAAGCCCCAAAATGGAGTCATAAACAGTTGAACCCCACTGTAATGATAAACAACAACAATAACAACAGAAAAATAAATCAGGCAAAGTATTTTAAGAAGATCTGAGATGAAAAATTATCTTTCATTTGGGATAAGGATGAGAGAGTCTGAGAAGGTCAAGGAGGTATCACCCAATATGAGCCTTAAAAGAAGATAAATGATGTATTCAGATATCAAAAGAGAGCATTCCAAGCATGCATGCTTCCTTTTATATCTTTGATCATTTTCAAATTCTTTTTTTTAGGTGTTGCAGAAATATAAATGAAAAGTATTAAATCAAAGGGTATTGAGGAAAGGATATTTAGATTAGTAATGGGCCTGAGGTTTGTGTTTTATGAGTATTACTTGAGAAAATTAAAGGTATTTAATCTAGAAAAGAGAAGATTGCTGATGGGGACAATGATGGGTATATTTAAGAATGTGAAAAAATATCATTTAAAGGAGGGTGAAAAATGGTACAAAATGTTGGTTTTCTGATGACTACGTCTATGCATTGGCTTTTGAATATGTCAAGATCCTGTTTTAACCCTTGGATTAGCAAAAGTGGATTAAAAAACTGGGTTATCTGGAATAATGCGTTTGGGAAAGGGCCCTAGAATAGAGAGGGAATAAAGCAGCCCATGAATATACAAGTACCAAATAGCTACTAATGTAAAATACTGACCTCATGGAACTACCATATTTTTCTTAAAAGTGAGTTATAGTTTGCCAACCCTGATTCAGAATGTTATATCAAACAGTGTATGTTTTTAAAATTGAATATATAGATATAGATACTATAAATACCATAATGTTTTTAATTGGATATATTGAACACATTTAACTATAGAGATTGGCAGTTTATTTTGCCCTATTATAGTAGAATTTAAGCTTCCCGAGGACAAGAACTATAAACTTTTTGTCATTGTACATGCCAGGTTCTAAAATAGTGTCTGGCACATAGTAGGAGATTAACACATACTTACTAAATGAAATTTAAATGAATTGCAGCTTCCTATAGCCATATGCTATGGTAAAGTCAGCATAGGATGGCTGAAACCATTCCATCTGGGATGAAAATTTTACTATTAAAAGAGACACTAAAGGCTCCATCCAAATTTCTTAAAGTGATCAGTTTATGTTTGGTTCCCAACACATTTATTGAGTTTAATATGTATTCAAAATATCTCTTATTTGGGGATGTTTCCCTTTGTCCTCATTTTTGATTGTTAGCCAATCTTCTTTCTGAATATTTTTGCCTTCTATTTCTGACACCAGACTAGTGTTTTAATTTAAAATTATTGACAATTATTTCAAATAGAACCCCAGCTGCTTTTAGCTAGTGATAAGTCAACAATTCAGAAAATGTTTGAATTTGAATTGCAAACATAACATTTGAATTTCAGTTTGATTGTAATAGTTACAATGCCTGACTCTATACCATAAATTTTGAAAGTTGGGATTATAGAAGAAATGCAGGGAAAAATCAGGTTTTGTAGTGAAATGTTTTAATGAAGTAAGATTATAAATGTCATGCAGTACCAAATAAATTGATTAAAATATTATAATAAGCTTATTTATGCAAATATTTCCTATATGTTTTATTGAGGTATTTTATTTTGTTGTTGAGTTCTTTCAGTCATGTCTTCATAACTTCATTTTGTGCTTTTCTTGGTAAAGATACTTGATTAGTGGGAAAAATAGGAGAGGTAGTGTTCCTTTTTGAGCATAGTAGGAAACTGTAGTACATAAAGATTTTATTTAAGATCACATCAACGACACCATGATTGAATTTGGCCCAATACATATTTTTGTGCTAGTAGTAATGAGGAAAGAAACAAGCAATCATTAAGGGTTTACTGTATCAGGCTCTGTGCTAACGATGGGGCTTGGACATCAAACATTGGGGTTTGGCCACCAAATGATAGGGAGTGTGGGTTTTAACATAAAATATATTGGGGTTTGGGTCAGTGTCCAAAGTATATCAAAAGAATGTATAGCTTTAGACTTCCAAAATAGCAGGCAAAAGATTTTATTATGCTGCTAACAGTAGGCTAAATCCATAAGGGTTTTTACCAAAGAAAAGGGGCTTTGGCAATTAACAAGGAGAAAGACCCATTTCCTAGCAGAACTCACAATTAACCTAGGAGAAGATGCCATTAAAGAAGGAAGGACTGGCAAGTTTCTAATGAACCCTTAATTCTGTAAAGCAGGTTAAACCTAAAAAGGATTTAGGGGGCTGGTCATTGTGATGTCTAGAAATCAGATTAACCCCAAAAAGGAGCTAACCAGTTAGTGACGTACAGTAAATTTTTTTTAGGGAAATATAATCTTAGGGACTGACAGCATAACTTGGCCTTTTGATTAGAAACAATAAATTGTAGAGTCTTAATGATTTTGTCTATGCAAGGAATTGACAAGAAACAAAAGGTCTACTTGAGAACAAAACATTCTCTTAAGGCCCACATAACTCTATCAGTGTTCCTCTTTCCTTGTTTCGGGAAGTAGTTTGGCTTCCACATTGTTTACAGTAATTTAGGGTGTCTCTGTCAACACCCACCTAGCTACCAAGGATCTCATCATTACACTTACACTTGTAATAAAAGTACAAGAAAGACAGTTCCTAAAACTCAAGGATCTTACATTCTAATGGAGAAAGGCAATGTAGAAAAGGAGGCGAAAAGCCGGAAGAGGGGGTATTTGATGTAGGGGGCATAGTTTTAAAGTCCAGCATTCAGGAACAGGACTGAGAAGAGAATAGATATTGGTCTTAATCCCTCCCCAAGTGGATGTTCTAGAAGGAACTTCTCAAGACCATATAGTCAACATAGAGAAAGTCTCACAGTGGTTGAAAATTCCAAGATAAGGAGACCCCCAAGCATTGAGAGAAGTTCCAAGATAAGAGGACCTGATTTGGTCTTATCTTATCTTATCTTATTCTTACCAGAATAAGACCAAGAAAGGAATGAACGTAGCTAATTACAAAGAAAAAATGGGAGGGGGAATCCCTATCTTCAAAGGGTTTGCAGTCAGGAGTGGCAGATAGGATGGAGAGGAGTGGCAGATAGGACGGAGAGGTGAAAGTTACAGTATTTACAGAGATAAGGAAACAGAAGATAATTTAAGGAGAGAAATCTTCAAACTACAAGATTAGAGCTCAGATCTCCCAGCCAACTGCAGTTTCTAGTAGACTAAGTTCCCCATCATGCATAACAATGAGTACAAAGAAAATGTCTCATTCAACAGCAAATGGCTTTCACTATTGTGCAGATGCTAGTTGGGATTTTTCAAAACCTGCACTATAGTTTAAATTCATTGCAATTACTTCATAACCCAAATTTTGCCAAAGACATTTATTGTTAATTATCCTCATAATTATAGGGCTATTCATTTAGTCCTTGTGTTAGATACCTTTATAATGATGCATTGTTAATATGCATTCTTATTATTTAGGATCCTCCATGAATTAATTTCTCTCTCTTTTTTCACTTGGATTTAGTTTTTATTTATTCTTTGTTATATGGATTTACATGGATTACAATTTTCCACTTTGAAAATCAGCAAATTAAGCTAGGAATTTTACAACCCACACCTCCATTAAGTGAAAGAAGTATAAATTAATCCCTTCTCTTTGTTCTCTACTCCTCCTTTCTGTATCTTTTCCAAAAGATTTGCCCCCACCGTTTTCTTTTCAAATATATTTTCTCTTTTTTATTTATTTCCCGTTTATTCTTTCCATCTTGCTCACCACTTCCTCAAGGAGAAAATGTGTATAGAGCCTACTATAATGATAATTCACTGTTATTACTGTTATTGTTATTCTTATCTGTTATTCAGTTCTGTTCAGCTTTTCACAGCCCATGGACCTGTCCATAGGGTTTTGTTGTCAAAAATACTGGAGTGGTTTGTCATTTCTTCTTGCTCTAGTGTGTCCCCATTTTACAGATGAGGAACTGAGGCAAATAGTCAACTTGCTTAAGATCACATAGCCAGTTAGTCTCTGAATCTTAATTTGTACTTAGATCTTCATGACTCCAGGAGAGGTATTCTATTCACTGAGCCAGCTTAGCTGCCCTATCCTTTGTAGTCTACTTGTATTCTTTGCTTTCTTTTTTTCTCTTTCCCTACTTCCCTATTAGGCTGTCTTCTCACCAGTCCCTTGCTTCCAAGACCAAATATGATATCTGCTATCTTTCCTCCCTCCCTTCAACTGCTGTCTAGTTCCAAAACCATAATCAAATCAATATTACCTGGTACTGAAAAGGGTGAGTTAATTTACTCCTCTAAAGACTTCGTTTACTATCCCAATAACTTTCTAAAACAAAACACCCCTCCCTAGCTATTGCTCTCCTTTCTTTGTTGTGTCCCCATATTACAAGGGAAACTACTTTAGAGTTACGACTTTCTCTCTTTATGTACTTTCTGTCATAAACATTTGTCACACTGCTTGCCACATAACATTTAATAATCATTCATTTTCTTTATTTCTTCTCTTCTTTGATTCTACTTTCACTTTTTTACTTCTCATTGGCTATTTTATTCTTTCATTTTTTCTTCTTATTGCTATAGCTAGTATATATTTTTTAAATTTTTTATTAAATTATTTAGTATTTCTCCCCAGTTACATGTAAAACAATGTTTAACATTTCTCTACTTTCACTTATTCCCCTATGTTTTTTTTCTTTCTTCTATTTATTTTTCTTTTCTCCTTTTTAAAATTTTTCTTTATTTTCAATTTCTTTTTACTTCATCTCTTTCACTCTTATTATATAATATTTTGCTCCCTGTCAGCATTCCTACTGTTTTCAATAGCTTCCAAATGATTAAGAAAGATGAATTATTACCTTTCTTAAGTCTCTCAATTAATCCAAATCCAGTTCACCAAATGATAGTCTAATTTATGTTGCCAAACTTCCACTTCCTATTAATGACTATCATTCAACTGCCCAAAGATAAAATGCCAAATTTATGTGAGAACTTATTTTGATTTTAAATGTCTTATCCAATGAAAACCTGTGCTTTCTATCAAGATTTCACAAATCCATATATAGACATAATAGAGTTATATATAGTTTTATATATATATATACACTATATATATTTATTTATAATAAGAGAATCATATGAGTCATAGACATAGCAAAAAGTCTTTCAGTATTATTTGTTTTGCATTTAAGTAGGTAAATCATTACCATTTTTGCCTTTTGTGGAAGGAAAATCAAAAAGTAAGAACACATTGTCTTGGATTAATGAAATTATCTTCTAGCAGAATCATTGTTCTTAAATTTATTTTTGAGGATCCTGAGAATTTTTTTAATCATCATAGGACATGGAAAAGGCACTAGAAGCTGGGCAGACAAAATTCTGTTACTGATTTATAAATGTTTATTAAATTGAATTGAATTCATTTCATTAATGCTAGCTGTGCCATTGACTTTTGGGATAGTCACTTATTTTCTCTGGATCTCAATTTCCTCATTAATAAAATGAATTGGGTCAAACTAAATCATCTCTAATATCTTTTATACCTTTAAACCAAACTGTTGGGTTTTTTAAATTGCATAACATACTAACCACTATAAAAGCAAGGTTGTGAATTCCATTCATTTATTAAACATTAAGTTAATTATGCTCCTTGAGGACAAGACCTGTTTGTCATTTTTGTCTTTGTTTCTTCAGTGCTTTACATTTAGTAAGTGTTTGATATAAGGAAAATTAAGTGAGAAATCTAAAGAAATTGAATAAGAAATTAAGTCTTAGTCACTGTAATTTAATTTAAATGGTCTACTATATAGAACATTATGTCAGGTATTGAAATCTATACAACATTTAGATAGGATACAACTCTGACCCTCTCACAAATCTTACATTCTTGTAAGGGAAAAAGACACTGATGTATAATATATATACACATTATAATGTTATATAATATTTAATATATAATATTAAAATATTACATGATAAATTATTTAGGGAGGGATAAAACAAAGTACTCTGAAATTTGAGTGGAAGATTGGCTAATACTGAGGACATAGGAAATCCTTCAAAGCAAAGATAGCAGTTGGTTTGACCTTTTAAAAATATGTAGGAATTTAATAAAGAAAAGAAGGATAAAGAACACTCTAATATACACAGAAAGATGTATGAGTAGACAAACAGATAGGTAGATAGATAGATATGTATATCTATGTATATACTTATACATTTTATAGATATGTCTGTACATATATATAAAATTTGTATATGTTCAAATACATATGTGTGTATATAGAGAATTTACAACCCTTAAAGCATCATATGAATTATATACATACATATATATAATTTCATTCTAACTAAATGACAACCTATAAGACAGGTGTTGTTATGCCCATTTTACAGATATGGAAAACAAAGCCCAGAGGTTACATGACAATGTTTAAAAAAGGATTTGAAATGAGGACTTTTAGACTCTACAGCAGCTAAGTGGTACAGTGGATAACATGTTGGGCCTAGAGTCATAAAAAATCATCTTCCTGAGTTCAAATCTGACCTCAGACACTTACTAGCTATGCCAAGTCACCTACCCCTATTTGCCTAAATTCCTCAAATGTAAAATGAAATGGAGAAGGAAATGACAATCTACTCCAGTAGTTCTGCCAAGAAAACCCCAAACGGGGTCATGAAAAATTGGATACAACTGAAATGATTCAATAAGAACAACTTTCAGATTCTAAGTATAGCACATGCACCACCACAGTACATTAATGTGCCAACACAGAAAATTTTTGAAGGGAGGAGTAGTAAAGCCATATTATATAAGTTATTTAAATATTATTTAAATTAATTTTTAAAGTTGATAACCATTGACCTTCATGCTCAAGATGATCAACTTAGTTCATTTGTCAAGCATGTTAGGTCTTTAGTTTGTTACTGTCTTTCCCTTCTCTCACCAATAGATTGATGCCTATTTGTTGTCTCCTAGGAGCCTGCCCATTGGCCTAGAGACTGGGTCATAATGTGCTGAAAAACTGGTTTGCATTATACAAATTTAAAGAAATTTGTTAGCTGAGATACATTACTTTGATGCAAAAAAAAAAAAAAGAAAAGAAAAGAAAAGAAAATTGAGGAGCAGAAACAACTAGAAAGAAAAAAAACTCAGCTCTGAGTTCAAGATTCTAGAATCAGGTAGAAAGAAATTAAATTTAAAAAATTAAATAAAGTCCCACGTTTAATAAATCACATGAAGTATATTAATAGAGAGGAAATATATGTACAAAGAAGTTCAGTATAGGCTTATTTTCTTTTCAGAAACAGCATGAGAGTATAAGGGGGAGGAAATTCTATGATCGAAAATACTAAGGAATGATTGAATAGCTCTATCAAAGACATGAATTATAAGTGGGAATTCCACAATAGGTGGAAGTTAAGGCAGACTGCATAAGGGAAGAAAAAGGAAATAATGAAAGCATAGTAAGGTGAGAGATGAACTAAAGAAGGAAATTAGATGCAACTTGAAGGCATCAGGGAAATCAAAAATAATTTTAAGTTAGTTTTTAATTTTAATTTTAAGTTAAGTTTTTAAGATAAAAAGCATGCTTTTCTTTTATTAAATGATGTGATGCCTTACTTACCTCTACCTGAACCCAAAAAAAGATATTTGGGGACAGGTAAGCAATACACATTTGAAAATAAAAACTATTTCTATAACACATTCAGAATTAGAGAACACTTTGCACTCATCATTTTGCTCCTCCCATTAACCCTGTGGATGATATAAGTATTTTATATTCATTTTAGAGATTACAAGTCTGAGGTACAGGATTCACCAGGAAATGTCACAGGATCTAAAGCCAAATTTCCTGACTCGAAGGGCATAGCGCTGTCAACTGAAAGTTGTTATCTGGGAGATATCTACCAAACAATCTTTTAAAATGTTTATGCCATCCTTAAATGTAATGTGGGGAAAGTGGCTATCCCAGAAATCATAGCTTAATTTTCATACCCTAGAAATATTCTGGTCAAAGCAAAAAAAGCAGATAACTTAAAGATATATACATAAATGTCGATCTGTGCACATTCTTTTTGCTATAAATTTTCTTTTCTTGAAATCATGCTTATAGAGGAATATCCAGGATATATGACTATATGGCACATTACCTGCCAAATAATAAGCATTTAATAAGCGATTTCCCTTCTTGATTTCTTCCTGACTTCCTCTTCCCTTCCATTCTGCCTTCTTTCCTTCATCCCTTTATCCTTTCCTCCCTGTCTTCTTCCCTCTTTCCTTTTTTTATTGCTTCCCTTTTTCCTTTCTTCTCTTCCTTTCTTCTTCATTCCCTCTTCTTCCCTTCCTTGATTTATTCTTCCCTTTTTTGCTTATTTCCTTCCTTTGTCACTATTTCCCTTCTTTCCTCTCTCTTTTTTCTCATTTCCCTTCTTTCTTCCTTCCATTCCTTCTTTCCTTGTTTCATCCTTTCATTCTTTTGTCCCTTCCTTTTCTTCATTCCTTTTTCTTTTTTCTTCTTCCCTTCTTTCCTTTCTTCCTTTCTTTTCAGATACAGGAGAGAAAAGCTACTATTAAATAAATTGCAAAAAGTCCTATTGAGAAGAGATGAAAGGCAATTAAAAAACTCATAAATACAATAAAACAAACCAAAAAAATAAAAACAAAACTAGCAAGCAAATCATCACATCTTCATACTGAACAAACCAATGAACTTAATCTATTCTTTTGATTCAGTGACAAACTGGATACTTTAGAAATGAAATAAAAATAATTTAACCATCTTGAATTTAATGTGTGTAAAAGTGACAGATAAATTGTGACACATTTGTAGTTAAAACTTGATGATAAAATTCTTAGAAAGAAGTGTGATTAATTGGTGAGTTAACCAAAGCCTGAATATAAGAATGTATGAATCTCCACCTCAAAGAAAATTAAATATAAGCATTTGAACCAGAAGGTTAAGGCTAGCCAAAAAATGAAACACTGAACTGGACTTTATTCCTAGAGTTATCACAGTAGAATTGAGAGAGTGTAAACTATACAATTTAAACTCAATCTTTCCATTAAGAAAATGTCAGCATACTTCCAACTGGGACACAACTGAAAGCAGATTAATGAGATAATCTCTTAGAATCTGCCAGGAGAATAATACCCTAGTCAATATCAAGTACATTTTGAGATGCACTAACCCTTTTAAGTTGAATTAGCATTCATTAATTAGCCATGGGTGCACTCACTAATTAGTCATGTTACTGGGTGTTGTACATTTCCTTGGCAATCGCTGGACATAAGATTACCTGGTGCTTTGTACAAAACTACATTGGTACAATGTTTAATTTCTTTTTTGGAATGCATAAAAAAGTATTTATTTAAAAACTAATCATAAATAGCTTAGGAAAGCTAGATGGCACAGTGGATAGAGTGCCATGTCTATAATCTAAAAAAACTAGTCTTTCTGAGTTCAAATCTGGCCTTAGACACATACTATATGTATGATCCTGAGCAAGTCATTTAAACCTTTTTGCCTTAGTTTCCTCATCTGTAAAATGAGCTAGAGAAGGAAAAGACAAACCTTCAGTATCTTGTCCAAGAAAATCCCAAATGACATCTAGTCACATGTTACCAAAGTGACAGAACAAACAGCAACAATGGTAACTAGAAGAAACAGAACATAAGAAAAGCTGAGAGCAGCAACCTGTAGAATTATATAAAAGAATAGAAATATTTATTGGGTACCATAGCCAGTTGGCTACCATGGACACAGAAATTTTCCTACTCAATACATGATATTTTTTATATAGAAAGTACTTCATAAATGCCCATTCTGTTGGTGATTTTTATCCAATTTAATTTATCAAGCATTTATTAATCACCTACTATGAACTAGTCACTATTTTAAGCACAAGGAATACAAAAACAAAAATACAAAAGATCTAGATTTTCAATAGCATTCATTCTCTTAGGGGATGCAACATGAATGCAAGGAAATAAATATGGGGATATGTTAGGTGGGAGAATATACTAACTACTGAGACTGGGACCTTGAACAAAGTAGAATTGCACTGAAACTCAGGGTTTGGGTTCTAAAAGATGGAACTGAAGAAAGAGAGCATTCCAGAAAGAGAAGCACAACCTATGTGAATTCAAGGAGAGAGAAGAATAGAGCTAAAGCTGAAAGGGATTTTAATTTCTTCTCCCATTTTATAGATGCAGAAACAGAGGAAGCTTAAAAGTTCTGCCCAAGAACAAATAGGTAGTAAGTAAATAGAAGAGGTGAGATTAAAACCCATGGTTCAACATTCTTTCCAATTTACCTGCTATCTCTATAATACTAGTCTTTTATGTAACTCTTTAAAGTCTGCAAAGACTCTATATATGTGACATTTTTTAATCCTCACAATAAATCTGGGACTTAGATGTTATTATTAGCTTCATTTTGCAGATAAGAAAACAGAGAAGCTGAAAAGGGTTGAGCCTTGCCCAAGGTTACATAGATCACATGCATGGGCCAGGAATTGAACCCAGGCTTTCCACATGGCAGGCAAGAATTTACTAGTAAACCACTCTTATAGGATGGATCCCACAGCTAGAGTTTCTGAAGCAAGATTGTGAACTTGAATCTTTTTGATTAAATCTATAACTGTCCATTCTACCATCTAAATATCTCTATGGTAGGTCATGCTTGGGGAGTATCTAAGAGTCCACTTTGGCTGAAATAAGAGGAAATAAGTATGGAAATCAGGAAAGGTAGGTGTGGGTCAGATGGAAGAATTCTTAAAAATCAGACTGAATAGTTTTTTTTATTTTATCTTAAAGGAAAAAGAGCCCTTTTGAGAATTTTTGAGTAGAGGATTGGTCTTGAAAATTTGAGGGTTGGAGCCAAAAATCCTTTGTTCCTTCAGTGAGACAGAGTGCCAACATATATTGGTCGATGAATATTTGTCTGAATGGGTACAAGGGAGAATCAGATTCAATCAGAATCATTTATATTGATACTCTATAAAAGTCAGAACTCATCCCCAAAGTTCCTGTCATCTTTTTTGTGGGGGGAAGGTATTTCCCATACTCCATTCAGATGTTGATCAAGAATTGAATTTAAAATAGATAACTTTATTCCTAAAATAGAATGGTAAAGGTAAACTTTATATATAATAAGCTATAGTTGGAAGACCTCAAATTCAGCTGAAAATAACATTTTCTACATCTAAGAAGATTGGCTCCAATTCAATTAAACAAATACTAAGTTTCTACTTCTTCTGTAGAAAAACTGTGACACAGCTTGGGAAGCATTGGAAAGGACAATACAAAGATTAAGGAAAACTTTGAGCCATTACCATCACAGAACTTATGGTCCATTAAGGGGATATAACAAAAAGAAAAAAAAAGCATTTATTATGCAGCACCAACACAAACAATAGTAACAATAATAGTGACAATAATAATAATAGAAATGAGCTTGCAGAAATGAGCTTACATATCAATGCTTTTATTCATTTACCCCACCCCACCCCCCCAAAAAAACACACAGTTTGTACCCAAGAATAAAAAAATAATAGCAAGATAGCAGCCAATTTCAGGGCTGTTTCTGTCAGAATTCTATTGAACTAAGATAGAAGAATGAGGCAATCATAATAATAGTAAGTGGTTTCTGACAATGAGTCATGGAACACTATGAAAATAATACAATCTTTGATGCTTTGGGGGGCGGGGCACAGATCTAGTAATACTGTTACTTGGGGCTGAATTTTTTTCTTTTGTTTATTGAGCCATGTGTACTTGTTATAAAAAAGCATTCTATTTGGGATGGAGAGGGGAAGGGGGGGAAGAACCATGACTCATTTTCAAAAAATGAAAAGAGCATAGGTAGAAAACATTTTTAAAGGCAGCACATTAAAAAATAATCAAATATGTAAATATGTCAATATGTGACAAGGCAAGGTAGTTTATAAGCATGTTCCCTTATTATTGTTTATTACAATGAGTATTTTTTCAGATTAATTTTCCACAAATCTAGTTCAAATTAGCAGTTTTGAAACACTAAACTGTAAATCCAGCCTCCTTCTCCTTCACATCCACTGCTTCCTTTTAACACTGAATTTGCAAAAAGTGGATCATAGATTTTGATTTTGATTTTATTATTTTTAAGTAATTCTAGTAAGTTGAAGTTGTAATAGCTTTGCTTTTTGTCAAATATTGCTGGTTACAGCTGGTTTATTTGATGAGGATGCCTCTGTCAGGAACATAATCTCCCAATTACAATATCATCCCTATGGGAAAACTATGATTCCATTCTACAGTGGTTCACCTAACAGGTGTTCCAGAATCTTATTGTGGGGAAAAGCAGAGACTGCTCCTATTATCCCTAAATTACCTCCTAGCTGCCTTTGAGAACCCTACATTTCTATGCTTAAGGGGGAACAAAATATTCATTTTTTGTATTGCATAAAAAAGATTTTTTTTAAAAAATGATAACACTATCTCAATTTCTACTGTCTAGGAGCTAATATTGTCAACATTTTCCTACCTTCATTCATTTTCCCCATTCTTTTAATAAAATTCTAGGATCATCTTTGGGAAGAATTACAAAGGATTTTAAACAGAGAACTGCATGCAGGCAGGAAATTCTATTCTTACTTATAAAATAATTAGAATGCTTTGCAAAAGATTAGTGAAAAAGGTCAAGTTTGGTGAGATTGTACTAAAATATCTGCCCAGAAGCGACTATCTATAGAGATTGTCTCCAGTATGTTTAAAGATAGTCATTGAAAAACCCATGCAAATCAGTTTCCCCAAGTATAAAAATTAACTGGATGAGCTTTACAGACCTTAGGGTAAATTATGTGTCCTAGCTAGTATGTATTATTAACATCATAGCATTCAAAGAATTAATAATACTTTTATCCATAAAAATGTGGGACTACTATTCATATAAATAAAGAGATTGAAATTAGATTATAATTCATGGTCATTCACTACTTGGCAATTTTGTCAGGACATGTATACATGGTTTCCAATAGTATTTTACATAGAGTTTCATAAGAAGATTAATGTAGAAAAGAAATCAAAGCATATGAATATAACTGCTCTCAATGTTCTTTATTATTATTTAAGATGATTTCAATAGCTATGATATTATATGTATGATATATAAATATATACATGTGTATAAATATATTTGTGTATATATGTATACATGTATATATGTGTATGGCATTACCTACTAAATTGTTAGCTCCTTGAGGTCAGGGACTTCTTTTGCCTCTTTTTGCATTCCAGCGTTTAATACAGTACCTGACACATAGGAGGCTCTAAATAAATATTTAACTGACTTGATCATGAATAAATCAATTTTTTTAATACAAAGCTGGTTAAGAAAAATTTCATTAGAAATGTTCATTCTCTATCATCTATATAATCTATGACATCAAAATTATTTTATTAAATTTTCAGTTGTGAAACTTTAAAAAATAAAATTTTCTATTGTAAATTTGAAAAATTGGTAAGCATGAATCTTAAAATATATAAAAATAAGAAAAAAGGATTGTATATGAAGCTGTGAACTTCTATTAAATATAATTAGGTTGGGTTTTTTCTTGGTTTCTTTTTTTTTTTTTAGTGTATGTTGAATTTAACCATAGATGGAATTGTGATCTGCATCATTTGAGGGCCTTTACAATTGATGAGATCATGTGAGTGTATTAAATTGTACACAAAAAATAACAAAACTGTCAATTTCACTATGTCTGCTACTGAATTTACTATTGCTGTCATTGGTATATTTTTAAGTGATTAATCAATGCTTTCTATTTCTTCTCTTGTTTGAATTATTTTCCTTAACCTCCTATATCTCCTGCCTTCCAAATAGAAGTCCTGTCTTATAAGAAATAAGTATAATCAAATAGAACAAATTTACATTTTGGCTGGGGGAAGGGGAAGGAGAGAAGAGGAGAGAGAGAAAATACATATGTGAGATGTAAGGTAGTCATTACAAGCTAGACTCAGTTCTAAGAAGACAGATTTACACTTCTCCTTTGGAACTCTCATAACATGGAGAATCGTCTTCACACATAAATGCCCAATACACAATGGCTGATTGACATACAGAACACAAAGAAAATTACCACATATAGTAAGAGCAAGACCTCTTGCCCCAAGTAATGACTAGGAGATTGCCAGATCTTGTTGTTTAAATTTTCATAAAATTCTCCCAACTTGCACCTTCTCTCCACACATACAGCTACCAAGGGTTTAAACCCTTATCATATATCACCTGACTACTGCAAGAGCCTCCTAATTCACCTCCTTACCTCAAGCATCTTCCAAAACTAATTAATCATCCACATAACCACCTAAGTAATTTTTCTAAAACATATTTTTGTTTTTTGAAGCTTGACCATTTTACTCCAATACTTAAAAAATTTAACACAAGCTCATCCCACATCAAAGAAGGCACTGTGCTCTATAAGCAAAGGAGAATTGCACCAATTTAGAGACATGTCCACTCCAAATGTTTATATGGACTGTTTGTGCCAACCTGTAGTAGAGCCTTCTGAACTCATATTGGTCTGCTCAACCACAACTGAACACATATACAATGACCCCATCATTATGATGTCATTTTGGTCCTCTGAGCATGAGGAATTAGCAACAACACTGACATGTAGAATCAAATAGAAGAAACTTTATCTTTTTTGCCATTTAAAACCCTTTACAAAGTAGTCTCAAAATGCTTTTCCAACTATATTAAAGGAGAGTTCTCCTTCACATGTACTACAGTCTAGTCAATGTGGCCTTTTTCTATTTCCTGACCCCATGTCTTTGACTTAACTGTCCCTCTTTACAATGCCATTTCTTAAAATCCCTAATTCCCTTAAAGTTTTATCACCTTCTGCAGTAATTCTTTCATAATTCTTTTCTGTTGCTATCCCCCTACCAAAAAAAAAAAACTCATTTAGCTATGTTTGATATACCTATGTGCATATAAGTTGTCTTAACACATATAAGCTAAAGCTGACAAGCTAAACAATTAGCTGCCCAAGGAATGGGATTCTCTCAAATCTTGCACAATCCCTGGTATCAAATAGACAATAAATGTTTTGTTGATCGGTTGACCAAAAAGATATAAATAATTTTTAAAAAACCCCAGACTATCAACTACCATGAAAGACTCCTTTAAATGGCTAATAATAAGAGAAATGAAATGTAAAACAACTCTGAGGTTTCCTCAGATTGACAAAGTGACAAAAGATGAAAATAGTCAATGGCAAACAGCTGTGGGAAGATAAGCACACTAAGACAGTGTTAATGAAGTTGTCGAGATGAAAACCACTCAGTGGAAAACACTTTGGAATTAGGTGAGAAAAATCAATAATCTATTCATACATTTTGACCCACAGATCCTAAACATATATTGCAATAAGGTCAAAGATAGAAAGCAAAGTCCCGTCAACAACAAAATATTCATTTGTGCATTTTTTTTACAGTAGTATTGTATAACATTGGTGGGTTCTAACTCTTCTCAGAGTCTCTCCCTGAACTAGGGCTCTTTTATTTCTATTAAATTGTAAGTTCCTTAAGGACAATGACTTTTTTCCTCTTTTTGTATTCTCAATATTTAAGACAGGATCTGCTACACAATAGGTGCAAAATAAATGTTGATTGATTTTTTTTCCATCTGAACCAATTTTTTCAGATGAGAGTGATATCCTTAGAGAGGTCCCATCCCCAAACGCTCATATGCCATTCAAACTCTTATGCTCCCAAAGGTAGCCTCAGTATGTGTTTTTAGTGATGGTGACAAAGTAGGAATTACATGTTATTCTTCACCATTGTAGTTCCCAAGACCCCTATTGGTATAGTTCCTCTCTCATTGATTTTTTTCTTTTGTCTAGGCTGGAAGTTCACAATCTCAGTCATCCTATAATTGGGATGACTATAATTGATGCGGAAGCATCTTGCTCCATTTATGAACTTAGCTGGTTCATCTTTTATTCCTATTTCTGGGACTCATTATTAATATCAAATAATCAATAGTCCACCAGAGCTCAAGAGATTATCCAGGCTCATCCTCTCCATAGCAAAGATTATAAGCATAATACCACTATTCCAGACTATCCTGCAAGCCAGGTCTCTCTTTTTACAAATGAGGCTGCTATTGTTGTTCCTACTTCATTTTCATTTGACCACTCATTTGAGCACCAAAAGGTTGAGTTTCCAAGAATGACACAGCTAGTGTCTGAAGTAGGATTTTATTTCATGTACCCTATCAACTATGCCATCTGATGGGCTTCACAAATACATTCAATAAGCAGCAGAGCTGGGATTCCTCCTCTACTGCCTTATATATCACAAAGAATGAAGCAAGAGTTGGGTTTTGTACTTTGTACTTCTCAAAGCTCTTTTATGTACATCTCTTATTGCATGCTTAAAAACAACCTAGGAAGGTCATAATTTAGTTTCATGAGTTTTACAGAGAAGTTGCATGGTTGAACTTAGTTGTGTCCCCATTTGTTCTTTTGGAAATTAGGAAGACATAAAGTGCTTTACTAATTTTTGTTGGGGTGACAGCTGTATTGTGAATTAAGTAGCAAAGCAGCTACTATTATAAGAAAAAGTCATAATCTGTTTCTATTAGTAAGGACATTAGAACAAAGAAAAACACAAGAGGGTTGTTTACATTATAAAGTGTGAAGGAAAATCAGAAACTTCCAAAACAAAAGTCTTCTTTGAATCAAGCATTTAAGAGTAAAAAGAGTAAGGTTGCAAAAGAAATAAGAGGGCAAAAATGGGGAAACTCGACATTTGAGAATAGAATGCCAACAAACTAGAAACTGGAGGGTACCACCTGTCTGGCTTCATTTACAATTCTAGCACATGTTTTCTTCATCTTCATTCTGCACAGTGTTTGTGGCTGACAAGCTTGCACCTGGTTTGGAGTTGGCCACTGCAGGCAATTTTGTTGGTCTCCCAGATTCCTCCTTGTCTCTTCCCCTCTCCTTTTTTTTTTTTCTTTTTGGTTAAGGAAAATAAAGAAAAAAGGGAGAAAGTGTTTTGGCAAGCAGAATGTTACTATGGTGCAAAAAAAATAGGAATCATAAGCATCTGCATGATGACAATAAAGCTACTGTGACACATATTAAAACTTGAGTAATGAATCTGGAGTTTGGAGATATTTCCAAAAAGAGATAATAGAAGGAAATTAATGCCCTACATATCAAAAACCAAATATCCTACCCAAACACTCCCTTACACACACACACACACACACACACACACACACACACACACTATAAACTCCCTGAAAATCCTGCTGTAAGATAAAAGTTAGATCAGATAAAATTTGAATGAACAGAGAGATAACTCATGCTCAAAGCACAATGAAGAATTTAGGTATTTGAATAAAAGCACTTTTTGAAGATATGGGATATTTCACTTTTATGTTTGTGTCATTCACATTAAATACAGTGCCTGCACATAGCCACTTATTAAAAGTGTGTTGGACTGAGTTGGAAGAATGATTGAGTGGCTAAGTCACTGAACCTGAAAAGAGGAAATCCTGGGTTCAAATTCTGCTTTTAAAATTTGCTGGTTTTGTGTCCTTATAAGTACTAAAAGCAGAAATTGGACCTGTCATGTTTAATCTCTTCTTTCCTTGGTTCTCCCTTCTAGAAAGTAATTTGACTCAATGATATTTGAAAGTGTCTTCCAACTCTAAATCTTTGATTTTTCTCACGTTCGGTGTTTCATTTTACAAGTCACTTTGGTAAATTCCATCTGTCCTTATGTAAAATTAGTTGTTTGCATTTTTGCTAATGGGGAAATAATCTAGCCAGTATTGTTAACAAGTATTTACACTGGAATTATGTAAGAAAGTATAAATTCTAGTTTCTGTTAAAATAAAAATTTGTTTATAAATTTGAGCATATTGCTTTTATCCAAATCAATTGTTGATTTATGTTCTTGAATTAAGTCATTAAGATGGTAGAAGGTGAGATTCAAGGGGTCTAGGCCCATAGTTTCAGACATGTAGGAATCTTCCAATGTGGAACTCTCTAGGAATGTAGATTAATCGGTCAATGGTGGTGGTGGGGGACACTTATTAGTCATTTATTATATACTACCACAGCTACCACTGTGCTAAGCACTAAAGAAAATTTTGTTCTGAAATTTAGTCTTATAAAGCCTAGATCCATTAAGAGCTTACATGACCATTTGATCACATAGCTGATAGTGATCAGAGACTGAATTTTTTAAAAGACGACTTGTAGTCAAGAATCTCTAGGTACCACATCATCATATATTGCAGTAACTTGGTTTCCTGCCTTGGTGGCATTGATCCTGGTGTTCCTATCTACATTCCATACACCTCATGTATGGAATCCCACAGAGAAAATCATTCAAGGGATGGAAATTTAGAAACTTCTTTCTGAATCATTCACTGACCCGGACTGTTGTTCAACAGAGTAGAATCATGTTAACCAGATATTCATATTGTTGCCGATTTGGCTTCTATCCACTTATGTCATAGTATTCCTTATTATTAAGGCAATCTTTATTAAACAAAATTCCAAATCCTATCTTTCTCATACTAGCTTGATGCAACTACTGTCCTTACAATGAAATTAAAATAACTCTGCTCTACTGAATATATACTTAATAAGACTCTGTAGAACCACCAAGCATCATGCTAATTTTTTTTTTAACTGGGATACATGTAAAAACTGGGTTTGTCTCATATTCTATCTGGAGAGAGTAATATTTAAATGCAAATGTAGCAGTTTTTAGAATCCGAAAATTGTATTACTGGAAGATACCATTGTTCATTTATTCCAGCCCCTTAATTTTATAGAAGAGGAAGTATGGTATATTAGATAGTTAGACTCGAAGGCAGGAAGACTAAAGTCTGAATCCTGTCTCAGATACTTCCTAAGGAGTTGACCCTGGGCAAATTACATCATTTCCCTCAGACTCAATTTCCTCAATTGTATAATAGAGATGACAGTAGCTTCTATCTCAATGGAATGCTGTGAGGCTCAAATAAGAAAATGTTGGTAAAACTCTTTACCATATTTAAAGTATTATATTATTACTACAATTACTTAGTACTTAATACTATAGTTACTCAGATCAGAGGGATTAAGAACTTGTCCCAAATCCCACAGCTAATAGGTAAGTATCTGAGAAAGAATCAGAAACCAAAACTTCCAAACCCCACTCCAATACTCTTCATTCTATCATATTAGTTGCAAAACAAGCTTATAGTTACAATACAGGACACCCAAAATACTACAAACCATTAAATCATTTCATGCAGTTATTGCAAAATTGATAATATAATATGATAAGTGACTCTCTCTCTAGTGTTCAGTTCCTAAATTTTTTTGTTCTGGTATTCAAGAAAAGTCTTCTCTAACAATAAAGATCAGAAAATTAAATAAGTCAATATGCTCCTCTGGAAAAATGGATTTTCCTCTAGCCTTAAAGAAAACCAAATGAAAAAAAAGAGATACTTTTTGTGTGGTGAGATTTGGTTTTCATGGTAAATAACTTATCAAAGTTTAGCATTCTTTTTTAAAAATTTTATTTAATCTACAAAATGTTAGAAGCATATAAGAAATATAGATTTGGAGTTGAATAGGATCTCAGAAGTCATCTATCCATCCGTTTAATTTTATAGCTAACGAAACTAAAGCCGGGGTTTAAGTCACTTGCTTGGGTTGACATAGTTACCAAGTGTTTAAGACCAGATACTACTGATATACTTGACTCTAAAGTCCAAACTATCTCTGCTATTCCATGTTGCTTCTGATGTTCTTTTGAAGGATTTTTCATATAAGTAGGATTCATTTCTAACGAAATGCTCTTTTCCTTTTTAACTTTTAAGATTGAAACAATTGCCTTCATAGATTTCTCTCTCATTTTTCCTTAAAAGAAGTAAAACATTGTTAAAGATTACTGAAATATTGAGTGATTATCAGTAAATGACAAAGTGATATCAATCCACTCACTTATTAGACATTATATTGTTTATACTGTTATAGGAAGAATCTCTGGCCTTCATACTTGTTAATAATACTTTATATTTTTATCCTTCTTGTTGCTGCTCAATTATGTCTGACTCTTCCATTTGGTGTTTTCTTGGCCAAGATACTAGAATGGTTTGCCATTTCCTTCTTCAGCTCATTTTACAGGTTTAAAAAAACTGAAGCAAACAGGGTTAAGTGACTTGTCCAGGATCACACAACTAATAAGTATGTGAGGCCATGTTTGAACTCATAAAGATGAGTCTTCCTGACTATCTAGCTGTTCCCTCTACCATTCCTATTATGCTTCTACCAACTTAGTTTTATGCTCAAAAACACCCTGGGAAATTGATGTCCTATACTAGACTATAAATTATAAGAGGGAAAGGACTATTTCTTTTTCTGTGTTGTAACTTTTACAATGTGTAACAGTTTCTGTGAAACATAGTAGCTGACCAGTAAACTTTTGCTGACTGACATACAAAGTATATAGTGTTTTAGCATAAATAAACTCAAAAGCTCTTCCCCTATAGAGAAGGATTTAAATGACATGAACAAACAGTTTTCAAAATAAGAATTGCACCCTATCAAAAACTATATCAAAGCTGGCACCCAATTACTAATAATAACAATAATATTATATTGCTTTAACACTAGAACTGAAAATTATTAATATCTTGTAGTATCAGCTGTATCTTTTGGCACAGTGTATTTTTTATCAATAAGGCAAAGAAAATGGAGATGGTATGTTGAAAAATGTTTGTATCAATTTTGCCTAGTCCCTTTGATAGGTTCAAAAGTGCTTAAAATGTAGTATATTCTTTGAATTTAAAGAGAGAAGTGCAAATTAAAACACCCCTTAGGTTAACATCCAGCAAACTACTAACGATGACAAAAGGTAGACATGTTGAAGGAGCTATGGGAAGAAAGACATACTAATACATTGTTAATAGGATTGTAAATTAATCCAATATCTCTAGAAAAGAATTTAGAATTATAGAAGAAAATTCACTGAAAAATTTATTCTCTTTGGCCAGTGTGCAGATGGGTGGGTGGCAGAGGAGTGTAATGTGCATGTGCATAAATGTGTATGTGTGTGTGTATGTATATGTATGTATACATATATACATACATAGATAGAGTAACAAATATACATATATATGCATAAGACACACTAAGGAGTGTAAAGACAGAAAAATTCTATCTACTAAAATATTCAGATTTATGAAGTAGTAAAAATGGAAAAAATAGATGCTTAACTGTGAATGATTGGGGAATATGTGTTGTACAAATGTAATAATAATAAATATGAAGAAGTTAGAAAAACATGGGAAGATCTATATGAACGGATGCAGACTTAAGTAAACAGAAATAAGAGAACAAAATACATTCTGACAATAGTAGCATAAATGAAAAGAACAAAAAAAAAAAAATGGAGGAAACTACTGTGGAATTATAAACACTAATTTCGGTATGGAAGAAGAAATCAGGAGTGATAGGTCTTTTTCCCTGAAGAGGTCTGAAACTGTAGTCAGGCACAGTTGCTGTACTTATTGGTTTTGTTAAATTATTTTTTTCTTTGTTACAAAGGAAGCCTCATTTAATGGAGGGGAAGGGAAGAATATGTCTAGAAAGAATTGTGACATAAAAATAAAAGACATACATAAAATTCCAAAAAAAATATTGAATTCATTTACAGATAAGGGAACTGAAATACAGAAGAGGACAGAATGAATGAAGCTTATTTCGATTGCCCTAGTTGCTAATTTCTTCCCAAATTATTTTTTTTTAATTTTACTTGCATATATCTCGTATTATTCTATGTAGATGTTGTTTTAATCTTATAGAATTTAAGCTCACTGAGGATAGAGACTCATTTTTTTATTTTATCTCAGTGCCTAGCAAGATGCCTAGCACATAAACACTTAAATGCCTGTTAAACAAATGAAAATAAAAACTAATAAATAAGCTAATTATTGAAATGAGATCTCTTCTCAGTTTTTATGAAAAAATACTTTTGACAATGCATTAGCTATTGTATACCTCCTTCATCTAATCACTCCACTCCACCCTTACCCATAATGATTTGGTCCTATAAGTATCAAAGAACTAATTCAGTACTTTGGGTTTTTTGTTTAGTCTTGTTTAAACAAGGACTTAAAAAAAAAAAACTTACACAAGGGAAGAACAGGATCATGGACATAGAAATAGATCTTGCAGTGATATTCTCCAACAACTGGAATATGGAATGTGGATGCCAATTTATAGCTTTTCTCCTGTGTTGAGAAAAATGTGCTACAGAGTTGAAATGATGATATTGATGGTGATGATGACGGTGATGGAGGTTTGGAGGGTGTGGTGGTGAACAGAGTAATGGTGATAGTGGTGATAGGATTCTTAGAGTGCTTTGTTTTGCAAAATACTTTACATAGGTTAGCTATTTTGATACAATAATCCTGTAAGAAAGGTGATATTACCATTCCCATTTTACAGATTAGAAAAATGAATTGGCTTGAGACTTGTAGGTTAAATAACTTGTATTGTGTCACACAGTAATGATCTAAAGCATAATATGATTCTTCCCAGCTCTAAATCTAATACTCCCAGAAAGATGAATGTGGCACAATAAAATATTAGAGAAGGAAGTACAAAATCTGGAGATTGATGAAGGTGTGCTTAGTGGGAAAAAGGGACTGAATTGTGATTGGAACATTCTAGGAGCAAATTCTACCAGCTGAAGAGGTGCTTTTCATTGTGCTGCCTCAGAGAGAAATTTCCCCCCATAGGTGTACCTTTTTTTTTCTGTGATTTATTTATTCCCACTCCACCTAAGCAACCCATAGGCCTTAGCAGTGATGTCACGTTTTCTAAGAGCATGACAAAATTAGAAAGGCCTACAGATTCAATTCCAGACCAATAAGATCTCCTTTCTCTAAGCCATATCTACACAAAGAAATTATTAAGCATCAGCACTGTCTGCACAGCTGCCTTTGAACACACAGCTGAAATACTCAACTCTGATTCCACAACAGAACACATCACAAAAGGAGAAAACATCTATTTGAAGAGGGTAACAATATCTCACCTAATAAATCGCCTGTCATCCCTGTGCACTGCACAGATAAGGGGGGATGAGGACATGTGGGTGCCCTTTTTGGAATGCCAGTTTGCAATTATCCTATGACAGAGTGCATCTTTACCATGATTGATGAAACATTTCAGGAAGAAGGAACTTAAATAGAAGGATTTTATTGAATTTTAGAATGACATTGCTAACAGTACAGTTAGGGAAAACAAAACCAAATATTTTAAATATATACAGGGAAAGTAGCTCAACTAAACTGCCTTGAATGTCCTTGCTATTTTCACTTACTTTTTGAATCCTGTGTGCGATGTAAACAACCTTAATTCTAAGGTTCTTATTTTGACCTTTCCTGCTCTGTACTTTGATCAAATAGAGTGCCTGAAATAAAGATGAGATGCCTCCAAGACTTGAGTGTGGCTTGTCATAAAAGGCTGTTATTAAACATAAGAAGAAAAAAACACAATGCAACCTTGGGCTAGAAAAGACATTGGGATGATCATGGGAGAAATATTTCATCACCCCAAGCATAATGATTGTGAACACCTTGTTTTAAGATTGACTCTAGCACGGGCAAAGTTTTTGAGTCATTTTCATTCCTTTTAAGGATTTTGATATTAATATATAAAATATATTTCCCCATCCCATCCTGGGTCAGACCAGTGGTCCAGAAAATAAGGCATCATGCCTTTTTCCTGGGTCAGTCCAATTTGCAAAATTGTCTTCCCACAGCTAGCTGAGTGTACCTAACCAGTTGTATAATGCTGCAGAAATGATGGAGGAAAGCAATTTCCAACTGACCCCTTTAGGCAATTATTTTATGACCTGATGCCGCAATATTTGATTACCCTTAGCATCATTGTCGTTTGAATAGCTATAAATTAAATTACCCAGGCCTTTTTTGGAACAACAACAGTATTTAACTCAATGAACTCTTCCAGCAGTTGGGGAAAGGTCCATATGTTGATTGTATGCCCCATAAAACAGTGTTTTTGTATTGTGCTAATTGTTTCTTGGCACCTTAACTTTATTGGGTGTAAGTTTATTTTCAGATTCTTTTGCAATTGAGCCAGATCTCTCCAGGCCTTTCATCACCCTAAGTTTTTGCTTAAAGTAAAATATGTGTAACATTTAGCTACCATGTTGTTATTGTGTCCAGTGAAGAGAACAAGTTTAATGACAAAGGGTTTTATGATGTGTCATGGAAATATCTATTAGAAGCCCCATGGAAAGGTTAAAGAGAAGGGAAAAAAAATCATTAAAAGGTAATCTAACAAAAAAATTTTAAAGGAAGATGTTTTATATCTATTTACATGAGAGACAATTATTATAAGTGATAGAGGATCACAGATTTGAACTGGAAGATACTATTGAATTGGCTTTGCTCCAAAAACCTCATTTTATAGATGAGCAAACTGAGACCCAGAGATGTGTGGGATCTTGCCTAAGATCACACAGAGAATTAGGGGAAAATCCAAGGTTTTAATTCCCAAGTCAGCATTCTTTCCTCTGAGCCACAATGGCATAAATCCATCCTTAGAAGTAGGAAGGTTTGGATTCATATCCTGGGTCTGATATACACTGGCTGGGTAAAAACAATTTGGATTTATTTTATACTTTTTTAAATATATGCATATACTAATATATAAATATACATATATATAAAGAGAAAGAGAAATGTATATGTATACACACACATAGGTACAAGTCATCATCTCTACTAGAATCTAAACTCTCTAATGTAAAAAACTATTTCATTTTTGACTGTGTATTACCCAGTAATATGCCTGGAACATAGCAGATACCTTATGAATGTTTATTATTTAATTTGATTATTAGCTATATACTCCCTTAGTGCTCAAGTAGTTCCCTTAGAACAAAAGGAGTTGAAGGTATAACTGAGGGAGTTTTATTCCTAAATACAGTACCTTGATGAAATCACAAATCCTGAGCCTTTCCCCAAAAACATTATCATAGGAAACAAATTGAGAAATGAACAGAATTCATGGGAAGTTAATGAGGATAGTGAAGAGACATATAGAGATCACCTAAAGAACCTGAAGATATTTAAACCTAAAAGGAGAAGACTTCGTGAGGAAAATTATGATAGCCCTCTTCAAGTATTTGAAGACTTGCCAAGTGGAAAAGGGAATAGATTTGTTTTTCTTAATCCAAGACAATATAACCAGGAAATGAGTCCTTAGGATCCAAGAAACATAAGGATCAGAGATACAGGAACATCTGAGGTCATCTGGCCCAATTTCCTCATTTTATAGATGAGGAAACTGAGACCCAGAGCCTTGCTCACAAAGTCAATTTAGGATTATCCAAAAATGGAATGGTAAGACTCAGACAGTAGTGAGTTGATCCTTATTGAAAGACTACAAAGAAAAAATGGATGGCCACTCCTCTGGTATGTTATAGATGATATTTTTGTTCAAGCAGAAATCACCATGAGATCCCTTCTAACTCTGAGGTTTGGGGATTCCATAAATCATTATTATTTAGGACCATAAAAGCAACTCAATTTTTTTTGCTAGCTAAATAAATGGAAAATATCTTTTCACAAAAGACTTTTTTCTAATAACAAGCATATGTAACCATTTTATACTTGTTAAAATATGTTATGCTATCCAAGAATGCCTTCTAATTGCAATATGTCATTTGGTTTTCATTCAATCTATGTATTTTAGGTGAAATAGATAGTTTCTAAAAATCAACACATATTATATTCAAAATTAAATTTGTTTTTAAAATAAAATATTTGGATCTAATTTCTCTTCATACTAATTATAATAATAATTTATGCTTAAGATTCATCATTTATCAGTACTTTTAACAGCCCTTTTACCTTAAAATTATTTCAAGTTTCTTTGACAGTTTTTAAAAATTGTATTGTAGCTTTGAATATCTGTAAACTCAAATTATCCTTTATATAGTGGCTGATCAATTCAGTTATTATTCTATCCAAGTTATTGCTAATCAACAAAGGACCTTCATGAGAAAAGAGAAGAGTAAATATATCATTGCAATCTTTCTCACCTCTTCCTTCAAGCTTTCTTTATGGCAAAATACTCCCATCAAAACTGTAGTAGTATTATTTTTAAATATGTTGGCATGGACGTTGCATTGTTTAAAAAATAGCACAGCTGTGCATTAAACAGTGATGTTAAGTATTCAATTTTAGAACTTCAGGAGGACTGTCTTTATAGTTTCATTTTTTTGGTCTGGTTTTCAAAATTTATTATGAAAAAAAATGTGATTTAGCAAAATCTTCCTCATTGCTGACATTTTATGAGGCTGTACATTTTACAATATCATAAATATGCTGCCCCTTTTAAGCATCACAATATCCAATCTCACCTAGGAGATAGGCACTATAAGCTTCATTGTTAGATAACATATATTTTTAGTTTGATGAAATCTTAGACACCATCCAGTCAAATTTCCTGGTTATGCAGATTAAAAAATGAAGGCCCCCTGAGAAGAAGTTACTTGTCCAATGTCAACCAGGTAGTTCCT
Source organism: Antechinus flavipes (assembly GCF_016432865.1). Lineage (NCBI taxonomy): Eukaryota > Metazoa > Chordata > Mammalia > Dasyuromorphia > Dasyuridae > Antechinus > Antechinus flavipes. Next base: position 436,248,499 of record NC_067401.1, on the reverse strand, counting down.
GACAGAAGCAGGATTCAGAGACGGTTCTTTTGAAAGAGTATTAGCTCTGTAATTCCCCACATAGACATTTAATGCTTATGATCCTCTCTTGCACCTTAGTTTCCTCATTATCTCTGAAATGAGGGGAGAGAATGGAACAAGCTCAGAAGCCTTTTCTAGCTTTAAATCTATGATTCCACGGCTTTAAATCTACTCCTCTTTTCCATTTTACCCTACTCCCTTCAAATTTTATAGGTAAGAAAATTAAAACCAAGAGAAATTAAATAACTTGCCCATATAAAAAGCCCATGTCAGTGATGGGATTTGAACCCCCATATCTTCTGGCTTCTAATACCAAAGAAAGTATTGCTACTGAGTAGTGGTAATGGGAACAGTATTTGCAATGAATACCTGGGATGAATGTCTTAATTTCTCCTCTAGTGAAGCTGTCTGCAGTTAGCAAAAATATTCAGGAAAAAGAAAAGTTTTCATTAAAGTAAATTTTAAAAATAGTTGCCAAGACTAAACTAGAAAAGCCTTACAAAGTTTGGAAAATGAGTGTAGAGGGCTGGAACTCTGGAGAAGTAGACTTGAAACAAGGTTAACTCAGTGGAATTGATGAGATGATGGTTATCTAGTTCACATAAAAACTTAGTACTTACTATGGTGATGTAATGATTCTCTTGTTCACACATACATAGTATGCTGTAATGATGTAATTGTAAAAGGGTATATAAGGGTTAAGCTTCCTCTTCCTTGAAGTTTCTGCTGCAATTTGAAGCTACTTACTCAATTCAACAAGTATTTATTATATACACTCACTAAAAGAAAGGATCCCAAACCTCAGGAAGTTTACATTCTATGAGAGGTACATAAATAACTCAATATAAAATAAGAGATAGGGTGTGGATCCACTACTTCAATCAATCAATAAATATTAAGTAATTACTATAAGTCCAGTAAGGGCAGCTAGGTAATATAGTGGCTAGGAGTCAGGAAGATTCATCTTCCTGAGTTCAAATCTGGTCTCAGATACTTATTAGCTATCTGATGCTGGGCAAGTCACTTAACTCTGTCTCTTTTCCTCATTTATACAATTAAATGGAAAACCATTCCACTATCTTTGCCAAGAAAAACCCAAAATGGGGTCAGGAGAAGATTTTAAGTCTGAGTCTTCTTGACACTTTCTACCTCCTACACCACCCTGTCTAATTACATGCATGTGTGTATTGTGAGAAAATAATTTAGAGCTAAGAGGAACTGACCTATAGATGAATCGTCTAATACAAATTTCATATGAGGAAACTGGGACCCAGAGAGATTTAATGATTTATATAGAAGGCAGATTTCTAGCCAGTGACTGAGCTAGGAATCTATCCAGTTCCTTCTTGCATCATATGCTAACCTTAAAACAACACGCTCTTTGAGTAGCAAAGAAGATTCAATGGATATAAAAAAAAAAATCTTTATTCAAAGAAAATCACACACTATTTCATGGGAGAGTGGGGAGGAAAAGTGATCATTTTTAAAGAAATCTGTTGCATACTGATTTGTAGCCTTAAGGTGATTTGGTCTTTAAGAAAGGCCAGCAAATTAAATTTACACTGAAGTCCAATAGGAGACAGTGGAGAATAAGTGGGATGAGTAATTTTTTGTGGGATTTTATCAAAACAGTGTGAGGAAATTTACAATACTTGGCCTAAATTATTTATATTTGAATAATGCCTATAATATGTGTTTTCTGAAAAACCTAAATTATTATTTTGTTTACATCAATTTTCAGATAACTAATAAAAATAGATCAGATTCTTAGAGTCCTTTAAAGTTCGGGGAGATCTTTGAAACAATTTGTGAGAAACATACAGGCCCACTTTATTCTATGTAGTTGCCAAAGGAGTTTCAAACATAATAACTGGTCCTCGGATCTTCAAGAATATGTAATGTAAAAATTAATAAAATTATTTCATTTATCCATCTATTGATGCATAAATTCAGTGAATGAATATTATAGAATCCCAAATAAACTATAGGTTTTTTTTCTGATATCTCTCTGGAATGCAGAAAAGAATCATATTTGCTCCCTTGGCCTCGGGAAACAAAAGTTATCTAGGAAACCAAATAATAACTGCATTAGAAAGTGTTTTTATTTGTTGCTTTTAGTCAACAAATATTTATTAATCCCCTCTAATATTCAGCTTTGAGTGTTGCAGGTGCTGAGACCCTGTACAGCATAGATAAGATGATCTTTCCTCCCTCACAGATCCTTGTGGGAACAATATTAATCCTCTGCAAGTTTTCTCTATGACACCTTTTTTGACTTTAAAAAAATATATATTTCTCTCCAATATATTCTCTACATTTCAGCCAAAATGGACCAAACCCAACCTTTTATCTCCCATCCCCCATTTCCATGTATTTACACAAGCTATGTCACTCATCTATATTATATCTCGTCAGATATTGTGAATATGCTCATAATTCAGAAGAATATGGAGAAAATGTGGTATGTTAGTTGGTCTGGAAGAGACAGAATTCTGAGGAGCATATTCACCATTATTGAACATATCCTGTGCCCTCTCACCTCCCTCAGACTATATTTGCCATACATATCCCAAGCCTCTGCAAATACTTTCCCAACAGAAATTTGTCCCTAAGAGCAAAGAATATTTCTTTTTTTGGCTTTTCATTCTCTGGATCTATAGCAGGTACCCTATACATAGTAATCTCTTTTTTAAAAAATTAATTGATTTTTTTTAGTTTATTTTATATTATGTTTATTTTTTTTAATTAAGCCCCCTATTCTCCCCTACACAGTTTCATTACTTCCCCCACCAAAAAAAAAATTCTACTGATACTGATTCCTTCACTCAACATTAGTTCACATATCTTCCCTTGATTCTCTGAATTCCCCATCTTAATTGTATCTAATGAATCAATAATATGACATTGTAGTAGTCTATTTCACAACTTGTTTAGCTATTCACCAATCAGTGGGTAAATAAATACTTTATGTTTGAGACTCCTTTGGCAGCTACATGGAATAAAGTGGGCCTGTATGTATCATTACAAAAAGAGATGCTAATGTCACTACAAAAAAGAGATGAATATTTTGATGATGAAAATGGGACTCCTCATTCTCTTTTGACTTCCTTGTTGTTCATGCCTAGGAGTGAGATCTCTTGAGTCAAGGAGTATTAATCTTTTAGTCACTTTCTTCACATCATTTCAAATTTCTTTCTAGATAGTATCCACTAATAGTATGTTGATCCCATGATAGTTTCATGATAAATGTTTGTTGAATTGAATTCAGTTGAGTATAACATAAAACATTATATATTAAAGAAATTTGAAAGGCACAAAGAAAATATGGCATATCCTCCAAAGGGAGAATGGTACTGACAGACAAATGAGTTTTACTTTACTCAGACAAAAGGGAGCAACTAGAAGTTTATAAGTAGAGGTGTCAACATGGTCAAATGTATAAATAAGAACAAGAGAAACCAATGACAAACTAAATGTCAGAAGGCAATTGATTAGGTGGCAAATGAGTAATATACAACACAGTTATTATTTGAGGTCTGAAGAATCATTTGGTCTTTGAATTATAACAAATCAATCCAAAAGAATTAATTAAATCCCTACTCTTTCCAGGCATTTTGTTGGGTCCTAGAGAAACAAATATGAATAATAAAATAATCTTCATTCTCAAATCAAATCCCTACCCTAATTCTTAGATTGCAGTATTAGACGAAAATATTTGGGGCAGCTAAGTGGTGCAAGAGTGCATAGAGTACCAAGTCTGAATTGAGGAAGACTTATCTTCCCAAGTTTAAATCTAGCGTCAGAAACTTACTAGCAGTGTGATTCTGGACAAATCACTTAACCCTGTTTGCCTCAATTTCCTCATCTGTAAAATGAGCTGGAGAAGGAGATGGCAAATCACGCAGGATATTCACCAAGGAAACCTCAAATGGCATCCCAAAGAATCAGACTTATCCTAAAACAACTGAACAACAAAATACTTGACATCTCAGGATAATACCTCATTTTTAAAGAGAGAAGAAATAAAAGATGTATAAATAAACAATTATGTGATCTGAGCAGTACTTTTTGAAAATACTCTTAGTTCTGCCTAGGCAGTAGCAGCCAATCAAAGAGGGTCCTCTATATTATATGGTAAAGGGACCAGAACCAATGACTGAATTTCTATATATGCTATAAAGTTTTTCTAAGGCATTCCATTCCATGTCAGCTGAACTCACCTGAAAGCAAGGCTCTCCCACTTTTCCATAGAAAGAATTACATCAATGTCACTTTATGCATGCTCATAAGAACTGGACTCAGTGACCAGTCCTCCATTGCAAATGAGCAAATGAATTAATGAATGATTTAATAAATCTAGATCACCTCAGAGGTTTCTTTCAATCCTAAATCCTATGTTCCAATAGAAAGGAAGAAATGAAACTTGAATTGGGCTTTATAATATTTTAAAATTTTAAAATAAAAAATATTTTACCAAGTAGTAAGGAGAGTGTGAATTCAAGCAGATGGGGAATGACATTAAGTGGGCTAATGACCAAAGGGAGAATAGATAGTATATTTTGGGGAACAGTGAGGAAGCAAGTCTGCTTGGAATATTTATGTATATGTATATGATTTCATATATGTACATACATACATATGTATAATGTGTTTGTATACATGTACTACATATATATTTGTGTGTATATATACATATAGCAAAATAATGATACTTAAGAATGGAAAGGCAGGCAAGGATAAAATTATGGAGACATATGAATGCTTGTCTAAGGCCTTTGGAATGTATCTTATGGGGGAATTCTGGAAGGAATTTAACATGAAGTGACATAATGAAAGATTTTAGTATTATTAATATATAATCCTGTGAAGAATATATTTTTATGATAAATCAGAAAGGATCAAAGCAAAAATGTGAAAATGATCAGTGAGCAATATGGAAAAAAGAACTAATAACATCCCTAGAGTCTGTTTTCCATATTCCTGCCTTAGGAGTTAGTCAAGTGTATAAAATAACAATAACATCTTGTCAGAGAATCACAGAATCTTCCATAATACCCCTACCCCTTATTCAACAGATATTTATTTCTAGCATTGGGATAAAGCTGATGTGGTGCTTGGTACTTCATTCAACAAATGAAAAAATGGAGAAACAGCAAAAACAGTCACAGACATAAAGAAACTTTGGTTTCTTTATTTCTACTGCCTCAGTTTTTAGTGTAGACATTTACCATTTCATTGATATGCAGACAGTTTCCTGATCAGGAAATTTCATCTAAAAATTAATATCAGCAACTATTTTATACCTTAGAATTTTAGAGAGTTGTAGGGGCAGTAAAAAGTTAAATAACTTGACCTGGATTACATGAGTAGTATATATTTGAAGGAAGATTTGACAAAGATTGTAGAAAACTATAGAATGATACCTCTATTTATGCCACAGAAAATCCAAGTTGTTTTCAGTCTCCCTAAAATACACACAAAACACACTGTGCACATTGCACACATCCAACCATTCTCTTTTCCCAGATAAATATCAAAGAAAGTTTTATATTTTAAATGACTTATGACACTTTTGTGAGTGTTTTAAATAACAATACAACAACCTGGAATGGGATTTGAGCTTTAGACCCAGAAAGCATCTGAGAAGTTTCAAAGAAACTCAAAGAAATTATAAAAAAAAAAAAAAAAAAAAAAAAAACAGTTCCAGGCTAATTCACTTATCCAACATTACATAGTCAGTGAGTTTTTTAAAAAAATAAAAAATAAAACAACATTTGCTCAGGTCCTTTGACTCCAAATTCCAGTCTTCTTTCCATTACAGCATTTCACCCCCTCCAATATTTAGACTGTTGCTAATGCCTTTATTAAATAATATTAACGTGTTTTGTGTTAGACTGTTGCTAATGCCTTTACTAGGATAATATTCACATGTTTTGTGTTAGACTGTTGCTAATACCTTTACTCTAATATTAGCTTGTTTTGTGTTAGATTGCTGTTAATGCCTTTACTATGATAATATTGACATTATTTGTATTTGTATCTGCATAGTGATGTCACAGATAGAGTGATGGATTTGAATTCAAATCTTACCTGTGAAATTGTTAACTTTGTGATCATGGGCAAGTCCTGTATAGTCTATGTGTCTTCATCTGTGTCTTCATCTGAAAATATGAGGATATAATCCTAGTACTATCTACCTCAGAGAGGTGCTATGAATAGTGTTTTACCAACTTTAAATTGGTATGTAAATAGAGGGATATGAGAGAGCCTGGATTTCTGGTTTTATTGGTATGAGAAAACCTTCCAAAAGGCAGCTAGCTGGTATAGTGGATAAAACATCACTCATGAAGTCATCTGAGTTCAATACAGCCTCAGAAATTTACCACTTCTTAGTTGAGTGACCCTCAGCAAGTCTCTTAATCCTGATTCTCTCACCAAAAAAGAAAAAGAAGAAGAAGAAAACTCCCAGATGAAGAAACACCATCTACAAATTTTGCTTGGAGAATGAAGAAGCGAAGTGGCATGTATGTTAGAAGCAAAATTTGAACCCATGGCTTCTAGCCTTTTGATGTCTCCTATATAATTATGATTTGTGATTATTATAGTCAACCAAATAATTTCAGAAATATTATATGCCCAGCATCATACATCTGAGGTCATATTTGAACTAAAGGTTTCCTCACTACGCCCCAGCACTCTATCCACTACACTCCTAGCTGTCTCAGTACAAATAATCACTTCATTATTACACAATAATGTGACTTGTCTGAAATTTCACTTCACTGCATACGCCCCAAGGAAGTCAAAGACAAAAGCCAAAGTCATATTCTTAGTAATACTCTGGTAGAAAAGTACAGGAAAAAGAATGGTTGTCTATCAAGTGAGGAATGATTAAAAATGGAAATCATAATGTAATTGAATATTATTCAATGAGAAGTGACAAATGTGAGGAATTAGAATCAGCTATGTGTTTTATAAACATCAGGAAAAGCAACCAGTGTTCCTTCTGCTTGTTTTACTCAAGTAAAAGTGTGTGTATGTAGATTTTAGCATTCTAATAAGCCCACATGTAAACACACAAAATATATGCACCTAGAAAGAGACCAACAGATCCTAACACAAGGAGTTATGTTTGGGCTCCAAGGTATCATTGAGCCTTACTGATAAAATGGCTCTGGAGGGGATATCTTATTTAGAAGGAACAGGATTCATAAAGCCTTCCAGGCAGTTTTGTCACAGGGACAATGTGTGCAGGGCTAATGGCACTTGTCAAACTCAGCAGCTTTTAAGTTGTTATGATGGATGTGAAAATTTCCAGTGGCATAACACTCACTGGAGAAGGGAGAGGAAGCTCATCCCATTTTTAATTAATTTTCCCAGTCTGCAGTCAATAGGTTGGAAAATGGAATACAAGCTAAATGGTTGTTCAGATCCTAGGGTGCCAGTGTCTGATCATACTAGCAAAATTCAATCTCATCGTGAACAGAATCAAAGTACAATCACATATTAATGGTGATCACCCATCATGCTTCATTAGCATGGTTTGCAACTCCAATGCAAACTGCAGCAACTATTCCTGCTTTGCTTGGAAAGGTCATTCCGAATCCCATCCTTAATTTGGAAGAAAGTTGTCAAGATGATGTGAAAAATAACAGTAATAATAACAACAAAGGGACTTGGGTGGGGGGAATAAAGAGGTAGTGCTAGGAATGTCATACTTTAAAAAAATAATGCAATTTCTGTAAGGAAAAATGTCATGCCAACAATGACCAAAAAAATATGAAGCCGATATCGGAAGGATTACACTGATACTCTGTTGATATGTGAAATGGTACAACAATTTTGTTCAGTGGTTTCAGCCATGTCTAACTCTTCATAACCCCAGGAGATTTTTCTTGGCAAACTTACTGGAATGGTTTGCTATTTCCTTCTCTAGCTAAAATAAGCTGAAAAAATTAAGGCAAGCAGGGTTAAATGATATGCTCAGGGTCATACAATCAGTGTCTGAGACCAAATTTGAACTCAGGTACTTCCTACTCTAGCCTCAGAACTCTATCCACTATATCAGTGGTTCTCACACTCTTTTTCTCAGTATCTTTAGGGTATTAACAACTATTGAGAATATGTCCAAAGAGTTTTTGTTTATATGGGTTACATAATAGATATTTATCATAAATAGAAAAAAAAACTAATTTTGAATGTGTAGACCCTCTGAAAGGATTTCAGAGACCCTCCAGGATTCACTGCACCACATTTTGAGAACTATTATATCATCTAGTTCTTTCAATTTAAATAATTACTTTTCATAGTTCTCTGGACATGGATGGCTTTCCATTACAAATCTATTGGAATTGTATTGAATCACATCATTGTTGAAAAGAGCCAGGTTCCTCACAGTTGATAATTAAATAATGTTGTTGTTGCTGTGTACAATGTTCTCTTGGTTCTGCTCATTTCACTTACCATTAGTTCATATACGATTTTCCAGTCTTACACAAGAGTGTGATTCAACTTCATATTTTTTGACCTAGAGATTTCACGTCTTAGTATATGCCTCAAGAAAGTCAAAGACAAGAACCAGAGTCATATTTGTAGTAATACTCTGGTAGTAAAATATGGGAAATAGAATTGGGATCCATCAACTAGGGGTTGGTTAAAAATAGAAATCATACTTTAATTGAAAATTATTCTAGTGAGAAATAACAAACATGAGAAGACATATGTACATATTTAATACTGAAGGAACCTAAAAACCCATGGTAGAACATATTTTCCCCAAAAAGTTAGTCAAGTTACTGGGGAAGCTAGGTGGTGCAGTGGAGACAGCACCAGCCCTGAAATCAGGAGGACCTGAGTACAAATCTGGCCTTAGACACTTGACACTTTCTAGCTGTGTGACCCTGAGCAAGTCACTCTATGCCAATTGCCTCAGGAAAAAAAAAAAGATCGTTATAATGAAAAATGGAAAAATCATGAACACAAAGGTTGAGAACATGGAATATACCTATATGAATAATGCTAGCTGTCTATATAACTATATGTGTGTATATATGTGTGTATGTATGTATTATATATAGATATATATATAATTTCTTTACAAGTACATACACATATTATATATGTATATGAGACAGCCGAGTAGTGGAGTAGATATGATCTACTTGGAATCAGAAAGACTCAACTTCAAATTCTGCCTCAAACAATTGCTTCCTGAGTGACCCTGAAAAAATCATTAATTTTCTCGGTCTTGGGTTCCTCATTTGTTAAATGGGGATAACAATAACACTCACCTCATAAGGTTGTAATAAGATTGAAATAATCTGTGTAAAATGCTTTGCAAATCTTAAGGTACCGTAAAATGTTATACATCATTGTACCTGAATACTGATGTATCCTGAGTTTTCATTGTGTTAAAACCCTTAGATACAAATTTGGGTGGGAGAAGGAACCTACTGCCCATTCTTGTCTCAATTTTCTAGCAAGGTTTATTTTTTTTTCAATCCAATTCAAAAACTAAAAATTATCCCTATTAAATGCTATTAGACTGGATTTGACCCAGGATAGGTCAAGATATTTTTGAATCCTGATTGTTTCATCTAATATGTTAGTAACTCATCCTAGCTTTGGATAATCTTCAGGTTTGATTCACCAACTCTGTTTTTATTCAAATTGCTGGAGAGGGATGCAAAAACTTTGAAATTCTTTGCTGGTGTCTGTCTTCCCCAACCCCTCCAGCATTGACTATTGCTATTTTTGGTCACCTTCAATTTGCCCTATTCTGGATTTTTGATGTTAAACATTTAATAATTTCTCTCTTTGCCTATTAAACCCCTTTTGTATTTTACCCAGTTAGTAATATTCTAGTAGTTAAGTAGAAAAAAGAGAATGGGAGTCTATCAAGTGTGGAATGATTCTTCTCTCTGTTTTATGATCATTGCATGATGGACTTGATTAATACCTTATTAAATTTTTTGTAAACCATATCTACATTCTCCTGATCTACCATTGTCACTTGGTAATAAAAGGAAATGAAGTTAATACAGTGCCATTTGTTCTTAAAGAAGTTGTTGGATGTTTCTTTTAATTCCATCATAGCCTTCATTTTATCATATTTACTTATAGACATGCTATATCCTCCTGCATAGAATGTAAAATCCTTGAGAGTAGGAAATATTCCAGGGCTTTGCATCTCCAATACCAAGCAAAGTACTTGCACATAGTTATAAATATTTGTTGAGTTTAGATAGAAAATGCAGCAATTCTCTACAGATCCAACCCCACATAAAATAACTGCTAAATGACAAGCATTAACATTTCTTGCCCTTAAGCATGTAACTTCTTAGCTAGCTAATTTTTTTTATGGAAACAAATTTATTTATTCATCCAACATATTTTTGAATACCTACTATATATAAGCTACTATGCCAAGCACAAAGAAAAATACAAATATGAAGGATACATAACCTTAACACAATGAGTTTATAATCTAGTTGATGAAATGCCATCTGCACATATGAATTTAAAAGACAAGACCAAATGCACCAGGTGCCATTGCATAGGTCCTAACAAAACTATAAGACTTTGGAAGAAAACGATGCTAAGATAAAGGGATCAGTCACAAAAAGGATTAATGAAACACTTGGCATAATAGTAAAAATCTGAACAGTTGGCACATTAAACAGGAACTGAAGGAGAGTTCAGATATTGCTAGGCAGAAATAATGCAGGAAAGTGAGCACACAGCAAGCAAAGGGGATGGTGAAAGATCCAAGTTCCAATGGAGAAGAAAACATTAAATGAGCTCATTAATATTGAATAATCTAGTTTAGTTGAAACACTGAATACATTGTGGGAGGCAGGTGAGATACTAATAAAGATTTAACAACCATCTCTGAAAATACATGACACACTTTTAAGTTTAACCCGAATTATTAACATTTTCTCCATCACTTTTAAAATTCTATACAATCAAGAAAATAATAAGTCAAGCCTTGAAATGTAGCATTTACTAATTTCCAAAGTGCAAATTGTCTTATAGAAAATTTCACAATTGACTCTTAAAACTTATTGCAAACTGATTTCAGCATATTCATTAAGTGTGGTCCCACTCATAGAAGACCATTAAAAGCCTCATAAGTGATCTTTAATTTTTCCTTGAAACAGATGCTATTTTCATCTTAAAATAGTTTTTCTTACTAGTTGAATTACACATAACTTGAAAGTTTTAAGTCATATCAAATATACCATACTAAATTTCCTAAGTCATATTCTAATTGAAACTTTATTATCCTAGATTGCCACCAAAAAATTAAAAGAGCTGTTGTAGAGATCTAGTAGCAAAACCATATGATTCAGGCTGGAAAACAGTAGATAAAACTGTGACTGAGGAATTAAAATTCCCATGTTGAAACTACAGTAATGTACCACTCTGCTGGAAATTTAAATATTTGAACCTAGCTATTGAAAAAGTTAAAGATTCTCTGTAATTAGCAATTACATTTTTTCCCCTCCAAGACATCATTGTCTATCTCTGTTACTTTAAAATTCAATAAGGAGTCTTCTCTCAGATAAGCTCTATAGGTTATGGAGAAAAATGAGAAATAGACTATTAACTAATTAATTCGCATAACATGTCTGGAAGGGTGGGAGGTAGAAAAGGAAAAGCATCATTAGCCCCAATTTGTAGATAAGGGAGCTAAGAGGTTAAGTGATTGGCTTCAAATCACAAAGTTGAGGAGGCAGGGAGTCAATGACAGGATTTTCTTTCTTTTTCTTCTTCATTTGACTTTTTTCTTTTTTTAGTAAGGCACTTAACCTCTCAGTATATTAATTTATTTTTATAAACATATTCAGTTAGGTAATGGAAACTGGTTCATTACCACTTCTTGACTCAGGAAAAGCCTCCTGAGACTTCCATCTCGGGTCTGGTTTGCATCCTTTCTCAGTATACCTCTTTTTTCTGTATATCACCTCTACAGGTAAAATTCACAGGGGATCCAATTCTCATCTTCCTTCATATTACCCATAACTGATCTGAGTGCACAATTTCTTTTAAAGTCAATTCGAACTCCTCCCAGGATTTTACTGTGAAATAACCTAAATTTAGGAATATATGGGAATGGATATGATATATATGTACATATATATGTAATAAAACTATACAAAACTTTTCCAGCAGTTTTTTTTTTTAATAACTCAATTACATGTTCCTATGTTAACTTACTTTTAGAATATGAACTCTGATCACAGGGCAGAAACTTTGTCTTTCTGATTAAATTTTACTTATCTCTGGGTAGAACCAAATTCACACTTGGGAACTCAATAAATATTTGAGTAATTGAGTGACTGAATCTATGCCCAATTGGAGTAAAATTATTTTCAGTTTCTGTTCAGTTCTGGAATATTGGAAAGTTTGCAAATGAAATAGTCACCTGATTTCTGTATAGCTCAGTCATTTAATGAATTAAGGTTTCTGAAGAGTTTGCCTCACAAAACTCTGGGAGGTCATACAAGTATTATTGTTCTCACTGTTCAAATGTGCTAACTGAAGCTTAGGCTCTTGGAACCACTTATTCTGGTTCTCCTAATTTTGAAACTGGAGGTGATTCCATAACTTCTCAATAGATATAGGGACATATATAGCTATATATATATATATGTATATATGTATATATACATGTATGTAAGTATATATAGTGAATTATATTATATATATATATATAATTATATAGTGTAGCCAATTTGCCTATTGTGAAACTGGTGGGGAAAAAAAAAGAATTTCTTGCAGACACTTTTTGGTCTATATATATATATATATATATCTATGTAAGGTTGGAGGGATCCATAGGTTAATAATGAATTAATCAGGTCAGAGGTAGTATAGATTGCTGATACAAATGCCTCAACATAACCTCTCTCTAATCCAAGATTTTCAGTCTATATTTATACATTTAGTTTTTTTTTAATATTTTGATATTTTTATTTTGCTATAATTGGTTTCTTTATTCTCCTGTGTATTTTATTTTATGCAGTTAATCATTATTCTGAGAGGGTTCTACAGGATTCACTAGTATCTCCATCAATTATTTCCTTTGCCAGCTCATTTCACAAAAAAAAAAGGAAAAACTGAGGCAAACAGGTTAAGTGATTTGCCCAAGATCCCATAGCTAATTAGTGTTTGAGGTTAGATTTGAACTCAGGTAGTTTTCCCAACTCCAGACCCAGCACTGTATGCACTATGGTGCCATCCAGCTGCTCCTGTGTAAATGTAAACTGTTATTATTACCACTAATTAATCCTCCAAACTTTATCCCGAGCTCCATATTCTTTTGTTAACTTATAACACTATGCCATTTTTCGGAAGTCTTCTTCAGTCATCTTCCTTTGCTCCCATCTTGTGTAATCCTCCTTTTGCTTTAAATTTGAATTTGTTGAGGGATCTCTACTTCTCCCAAAGAAAAGGTACCATCATCCTCCCAGCAAAATACCTTTTCTTCCAAATAATAATCATTTGTGTTTGTGAGATCAGAATTTCACTCTCAGAAGGATCTATTCCATCCCTTTTGATCCAACTTAAACTTTACAATACTAAGTCAGGGATTCCCACACTGTTTCTCTGAACACTCTAAAATCTGATATCCCCAAGTAAATGCCAATTTTCAGTTAAATGACTGCCATAAAATGGACAGAAAAATTTCTTTCATCTAAAGCTTGAGCATTATTTATAGTAAAGTGAATTGCATATTATGTACTTTTCAGTGTATATTTTGAATGCAGAAAAACAGTTTTCATCTCTGCTATGTCAGTCACAGATAGTTGTTTTCTCTTTCCAAAACTAAGAAAATGTTTGTATATAAAAATTGGTTTTGATTAGAATGTTTTGTATTTTTTATAAAATTATCATTATTCCAGTTAATAAATTGGATCCAAGTTGATAAAATTAGTATCCCAATTTCATAAATGATTACATTATTAAGTTATTTTCTTACTTATGTTTAAAGAAATGTATCCATGCATAATAAAATAGGAGGTGCTAATTGAAACTGAATTATAATAAAATAATCATTTCAAATACTGTGCAAAAAAAAAAAAAAACTTTAATTTACACCTAGAATAGGAATGACCTTTCCCTTTTTCCTAATGCTGTCCTTTCTCCATGAAAAATTAAAAATAAAGAGTTATATATATGGAGAGACTTTGAATAGCCTGTTGAACAAAAATTTCCTTTGATTGAATGATTAGTTATTCATTAATTCTTTCCACATTGATATTTGATAGTTATAAATTGCATAGAAACTAAATATAAAATTTACATTTTAAAACATGACAAACATTTTTAGTGTTAGAAAATGATGAATGGCCGTTTAAATAAGATGGATCTCCTTATATTTAGTCATTTATGTTTTTAAAGGTATAATCCTTTGTTATGTCAATTTAGATATTTTCTCCTCACATTATGATCTAATATTAAATTAGGAATTTACCTTTTAAATGTCCCCTCTTTATCTTGATTTCTATGCATAATTTTGCATTTGTTTAATAGCCTGAGTTCTGACTTTAAAACTAATTCAGATTTCATTCAAATCCAAAGCTGGGTTACTTGCTGAACACATTTCCCCAAGATGAAAGACTGATCACATTCTTGGAATACTCAGGAGAGAGGGAGGCAAGGAAGGTAAGAAAGAAGGAAGGAAGGAAGGAAGGAAGGAAGGAAGGAAGGAAGGAAGGAAGGAAGGAAGGAAGGAAGGAAGGAAGGAAGGAAGGAAGGAAGGAAGGGAAGAAGGGAGGGAGGGAGGGAGGAAAGGAAAGGAAGGGAAGAAGGGAGGGAGGGAGGAAGGGAGGAAAGGAAGGAAGGAAGGAAGAAAAGGAGGAAGGAGGGAGGGAGGGAAGGAAAGGAAGGAAAGAAGGGAGGGAGGGAGGGAGGGAAGGAAGGAAGGAAGGGAGGAGGAGGGAGGGAGGGAAGGAAGGAAGGAAAGGAGGGAGGGAGGGAGGGAAGGAAGGAAGGAAGGGAGGGAGGGAAGGGAACGAAGGGAGGGAGGGAGGGAGGGAGGGAGGGAAGGAAGGAAAGAAAGGAGGGAGGGAGGGAGGGAGGGAAGGAAGGAAGGAAGGGAGGGAGGGAAGGGAACGAAGGGAGGGAGGGAAGGAGGGAGGGAAGGGAAGGAAGGGAGGGAGGGAGGGAAAGAAAGGAAGGAAGGGAGGGAGGGAGGGAAAGAAAGGAAGGAAGGAAGGGAGAGAGGGAAGGGAACGAAGGGAGGGAGGGAGGGAGGGAGGAGGGAGGGAGGGAAAGAAAGGAAGGAAGGAAGGGAGAGAGGGAAGGGAATGAAGGGAGGGAGGGAGGGAAAGGGAGGGAGGGAGGGAAGGGAAGGAAGGAGGGAGGGAGGGAAAGAAAGGAAGGAAGGGAGGGAGGGAAAGAAAGGAAGGAAGGAAGGGAGAGAGGGAAGGGAACAAAGGGAGGGAGGGAGGGAGGGAGGGAAGGAAGGAAGGGAGGGAGGAAAGAAAGGGAGGGAGGGAGGGAGGAAAGAAAGGGAGGGAGGGAGGGAAGGAAAGGAAGGAAAGGAGGGAGGGAGGAAGGGAAAGAAAGGAAGGAAGGGAAGGAAGGGAGGGAGGGAAGGAAAGAAAGGGAGGGAGGGAAGGAAGGAAGGAAAGGAGGGAGGGAGGAAGGAAAGGAAGGAAAGGAGGGAGGGAGGGGGGAGGGAAGGAAAGGAAGGAAGGGAGGGAAGGGAGGAGGAAGGAAAGGAAGGAAAGGAGGGAGAGAGGAAGGAAAGGAAGGAAGGGAGGGAGGGAGGAAGGAAGGAAGGGAAGGAAAGGAAGGAAGGAAGGAAGGAAGGAAGGAAGGAAGAGGAAGGAAGGAAGGAAGGAAGGGAGGGAGGGAGGGAGGGAGGGAGGAAAGGAAGGAAGGAAGGGAAGGAAAGGAAGGGAGGGAGGGAGGGAGGAAGGAAGGGAGGGAGGGAGGGAGGAGGAGGAAGGAAGGAAGGTAAAGGAAGGAAGGAAGGAAGGAAGGAAGGAAGGAAGGAAGGAAGGAAGGAAGGAAGGGAGGAAGGAAAGGAAGGAAGGAAGGAAGGAAGGAAGGAAGGAAGGAAGGAAGGAAGGAAGGAAGGAAGGAGGAAGGGAGGAAAGGAAGGAAGGAAGGGAAGGAAAGGAAGGAAGGAAGGAGGAAGGAAGGAAGGAAGGAAGGAAGGAAGGAAGGGAGAGAGGGAGGGAAGGAAAGGAAGGAAAGGAAGGAAGAGAGGAAGGAAAGGAGGGAGGGAGGAAAGGAAGGGAGGAAGGAAGGGAGGAAGAGAGGGGAGGAAGGGAGGGAAGGAAGGGAGGGAGGGGAGGAAGGGAGGGAAGGAAGGGAGGGAGGGAAGGGAGGAAGGGAGGGAAGGAAAGGAAGAAGGGAAGGGAGGGAGGAAGGGAAGGAAGGGGGAGGGAGGAGGGAGGGAAGGGAAGGAGGGAGAAAAGGAGGGGGAAGGGAGGAAGGAATAACAGAGGGATCTTCATTTTTTTATAGTTGTAGAAACCAATGCTAAGATTTAAGTGACATGCCCAAGGTCACACAGCTAGATATCTGAACCAGGATTCAACCTAGTAACCTGACTCACAAATCCCCCATTGTCTCCACCACTCTATGTTGCTGTTAGGGTCTAATTCTTCTTTCTATTGACTATGGTGCCTAAAGTCTTGCCCTGACATTTCATAATTTTATGGAGGTGGCTTTTGGCTCTCATAGTTGTACAGAGGGAAAGTGAGCTTTGGTTAATCCTACCAAAATTTAAAGGCTTTCAGAAGAGTTGTAGACTTGATACCAGAAGTTTGTTAAAAAATAACTCATGATATTAACTAATAAAAAAATTGTGATTTTATCTTTACACATAATTAGAAAAATAAAATATCATTGAAATTTTAAAACAAAATAAAGAAGTTGTAGTTTTAAAATGCTTTAGCAAAGATCTAAGTTGGAAATCTAATTCAATGTCTTGCACTTTGAAAATTTAAGAAGTATTTTTAAATGAAGGAATGAATGTCACTTTCAAGCCATTACAATTCTTTTTTCCCCTAAAGAACAATGAGCCTAATAGCACTGATTCAATTTAATGTAAAAATACTTCTTAACCCGGGAACTAGTTAACCCACAACTAGTGTATGGCATATTGGACTTAATGTCAGGAAGGCCTGAGTTCAAATATGCCTCAGATACTTACTAGTCGTGTAGCTTTAGATGAATCACTTAATTTCACACTGTCTTAGTTTCCTCATCTGTAAAAGGGAAAAATAATAGCCCATTTGCCAGAGTGTTCTTGTGATGATCAAATAAGATAAACTGTGCACAGTGTTTTGCAAACTTTAGAGTGACCTACATGTTAGCAATAAATATAATGTAAACATTGGGAATGCAGATAAAAAAAAATGTATCCCATTTTTGAGGTCCTGAAATTCTACTGGGGAATAAGACTTATTCCCAAATAAGTGTGACATGGCATAAAGGATGATAAGGAGAAATCTATTCAATGTATTCTTGAAATTTTAGAGAAATAGAACATTTTTAATTGGTGAGGAGAAAGGGAAAGAATTAGGTTAGTGAAAGAAAGTAATGAGTAACAAGAAGAGCCTGGCTTAACATGGAAGCTGACAGCCCCAAGTGAAGCAAAACTGATAGGTCAAAAGATATCATAGAAGGTGAGAACTGTGGTGAGAATGAACTGAGTAGAAGCAGTGACAGTCCTAGATTATTACTTCTAGATTAATTACATTAGCATAGATAATACTAATGGGAACTAACTCTAGTCTCTGTTTCCTTCTGAGTTTGAGTGGCCAAGACTGGTTCTAAGGGAAAGAACAGACTTTTTTTTTTTTTTTTTTTGGCAGGGGGAGGAAAGGCAGCAATTATTGTTTGTTTTGCAAACTTCCCAGGACCAAAAATAATTGCCTGGGGATAAATGTAATTGTCCTTATAGCTCATCTTAATAGGACATCACAAGATTCTATTTCTTCTTTTCTGCATTCACAGTAAATGACCTTACCTTCTCTTGTAGTGAGAAGTTCATCTTGAGATCCTCCAATCTCCTCTCTATATAACTTTATAACTTTTTCTTTTCTTTTTCTTTTTTGGCAAGGCAATCAGGACTAAGTGACTTACATAGAATCACACAGTTAGTAAGTATTAAGTATCTGGGGATGGATTTGAACTCAATCCTAAGTCTACAGTGGAAGCTCTATCCACCAAGCCATATAACTTTTCTATCTCTTCTCCCACTCTTCCTCTTTCCTATCTATCTGAAAGGAAAATGGAATACTGACCCTTGCTAAAAGTAATATGTCAGTCTCATCTATAGTCTTAATCTTATTTGTGAACATAATATAATCAAGTCTCCATCCCATTTCAGGACTTGCAGTGGTATGTTACAGAAGTTAAGTATTTGCCTTATACTTTACTTTTGATCATATCCATTACAGCTCCCTTAAGTCAGTCCCCCTTTTTACACCTAGATTTAGCCTCCCTCATCTTAAAAAAAAGACACTTTCCTTGAGTCTTCTACCCCAAATTAGTTTCTAATTTATCTCCTTCATTTCTGCACCAAATTTATTTAAAAGTGTTTTATGTCTGCTGCATCATGTTTTCCCAACCCATTCATGTCAACTCCTTGGATTGTTCTTTGTTTTTTGCCACTTTATAGAAATTGAATGAATAAATCTAAAAACTGTTTATTAAGTATGTGGTATGTGCTAAGCACTAGGCTATGTCCACTCAGTCTATAAATCACCTTAGGTAGTATTGCCAAGTTTATTATATCGGTGTGGTGTGGTACAATGGATAGTGTTGGTCTCAGAATCGAGATTTGAATTCAAATCCTATCTCGAATGCTTACTAGCTGTATAAGCCAAATTCCTTAAACTTTCTTGGCCTGCATTTCTTTAACTTTAAAATGAGGATAATGATAGTATTTACTTCACAGAGTTGTTTAGAGAATCAAAAGCATTTTGCGAATCCAAAAGGTCTATGTGAATGCTAACTTTTAGCAGAATCATGAACCTAGAACAATTTTCCCCTTTACTGAGCCCTACTTTTTCATCTTTTTCGTCCATTTTGGTGTTTATTTTAGATGCATTTGCATAAATCTTACATATCTCTTGATCAATTAACTCTCAGATATTCTATGTATTTGGTAAGTCTACCTAATCAAATTTCTATTGTTGCTTTTTTCTAGGTTTTGTTAATATTATA
Organism: Antechinus flavipes; assembly: GCF_016432865.1. Taxonomy (NCBI): domain Eukaryota; kingdom Metazoa; phylum Chordata; class Mammalia; order Dasyuromorphia; family Dasyuridae; genus Antechinus; species Antechinus flavipes. The sequence goes on along the minus strand of NC_067401.1, from coordinate 436,229,278 downwards.
TGAAATACTGGTGATTTTTGAGTGTTTCACTTTTATTCTGTCACTTTACAGAAGCTATTAATAATTTCATTTAATTTCTCCAATATTATCTTAGATTTTCTAGGTTCACCTTGTCTTATCTGCGTATAGTTATAATTTTCTCTGCTTTTTATTCTGAATTTCCAACAATTTAAATCATCTGATTAAGATTTTGCAAAATAATAGGGCACACCTTCAATTATGTTCAAATAATATATTTTCTGAATTAAGAATAACATGATCTTTCAATTGATATTTTCCAGATGATAATGAGTGTGAAAACTCTACCCAGCTTTGTGGTGAGAATGCCAACTGCACTAATACAGAGGGGAGTTATTTCTGCATGTGCGCACCTGGCTTTACATCCAGCAGCTCCCAAAACAAGTTTGTGACTAATGATGGAACTACTTGTATAGGTAAGTTGTGTTTTTAAAAATGGTTTATTTCACACAAGTCTTACTTATAAGATAGATTAATTTGATAGAAACTGAGTCAGATCTTCCTTGTGCCTACTTGTAAAATATGTCAGAGATTTCCTGTCAATATGGCACTGTTTAATAAAATTTCTAAGCATTAAAAACACAGGAAATCTGACCAGAAGAATATCCCAAATAACGGAAATTCTTCATCTTTTAGGGGTTATGAGTTTTTAGTACTTCAAGCCCTTGGACCCTTTCTCAGAATGTTTTTAAACAGACAAAATAAAATATATGAGATTGAAAAGGAAACCAATTATACTGAGATAGGATTACAAAATTTAAAAAAAAAAGTTGATAGACCCACACTAATAAATTCTGCTATAACATATACAACAAATGGCCACCCAACCACTAGATTTTAACAAAATGCTTGATAAAGTTTCTCATACTGGTCTAAGAGGAAGGGAAGGGAGCATTCATATAGTATATATTATGTACCAGGCACTGTGCTATTGACTAGAGAACAAAGAATTTGTTGAATAGCTGAACTGGTCATGGTACAGACTGATTGCTAATGCTTCCATCTCATGTTGACTAGAGTCCCCAGTAAAGTGCCTTAGGGATTTCTACCTTGGTTTTTGTTCTTTAACATTTTTGAAATCCAGAAAGGTAATGACAGCTAGAGAGTACAGGGATGAAATACAAATGAATTCATACTGAATTCTTGGGTTCAAAAAAATCAGTTTCATTGGTATAAGATGGAAGAGTAATATCTTAACAGAAGCTTATCCAAAAAAAATCTGGGGATTTTTTTTAGTGGACTATAAACTGAATATGATTCATCACTGTGTTGTGGAAGCCAAGAAAAACTGTGATCTTGGATTGCATTAAAGAAAGGCAGACATAATTTCGATGAAGAAGGAGGTGATAGCCCCACTATTTAAAAAAGAGAGAGGAGGAGAAGCAGGAGGAGGAGGAGGAAAAGAGAGACAGAGACAAAGACAAGCAGAGAAAGAGAAGAAAAGAGAGGGGGAGAGAGAGAGACAGAGAGACAGAGAGAGATAAGGGAAAGAGATAATATGGCATTTAAATACTTATTCTAAGCTAGGCAGTGGGAAGGAAATAAGCATTAATTAAGTACCTACTATGTACCAGCTATTATCCTAAGGACTTTACAAATATCATCTTTTTGGTTGTCACAATCCAGTGGGCTAGATGCTATCATCATCCCCATTTTATAGTTGAGAAAATGGAGGCAAAAAGAGGGTGAATGACTTGTCTCACATCACACAACTTGTGTCTGAGAATGTAAACTCACCTCTTGTTGATTCCATACTTACTTCATTTAGCTGCCTAAGCACTGGGAATATGAATACAAGCCAAAAGAAAAACGATATCTACCAAAAAAGAACTTACATTCTAGTGCAGGTGGACAACACAAAAAAAAAAAAAAAAAGGAACTGAAAAGCAGGAATGTGTGGCAAAGTGGAGAGGACTGGAGAGTCAGGAGTGGAACTAAGACAAAAGTGAGCATAGATCATTCTGGCTTTTCCTCAAAAGAAGGGTAGAGAGACAGGAGAACTCACCATCAGAGGTGGGACCATGGAAAGTTGAGACAGGAGTGTGCTGGTAAATGTTTAACAACAAAGTCATGATGGGGAAGGGGAATGATACTACAAACTTTTAATATTCATTCACAATATTAACATGTTCTCCATTACTTTCTTGTCTAGACAATTAAATAACTCAGAAATCAAGCCCTATTTTGTAACATTTGCCATTCTTTGAAGTGTAAGCATTCACATTGCAAATTTAACCATCAGCTCTCCAGAGGCAAAACAAACTGGCTCCAGTACACTCCTGTAAAAGTGTACTGGATATCCAGTACACTGGATATTCCAGATGAAAAAAGTGCTAGCAAAAGATAGTCAGTAGTAGAACCAAGAGAGGGTATACTTTGGTCAGACTACATCTGGAATTTTTATTTTGTTCAGTTCCATTTTAGAAAATACAATGATAAACAACAGTGTCTAGAAAATAACCAGGAAGATCAATATACTTGAGTTCATGTCATGCAAGTATGGTTGAAAGAACTGGTAATATTAGAAATGAATCAAGCAGAGATAGTTATCTTCAAATATTTGAAAGGCTAACATGAGAAAGAAGCATCCAAAATGTTCCATTTGGTCCCATAGGACAAACCAAGAGTAAAGATAAAAGACTTTAAATTAAATTTTAATTTAGTCCTGATGTCTAACAATTAGAGCTATTCAAAAGTGAATCTACTTTATTGGATGCTATCAAGGAAAGCCTGGTTGAATGCTCCTTAGCCATGCTATAGTGGCGATTTCATTTTGAGTATGGTTTGGACTAAATGGCATCTGAAGTCTCTCATAATTCTCAAATTCTGTGATTACATGAGAATTCTTCTAAAACTTTAGGGTATCTATCATGTCCCCCCACCCAAGTCATTTCTCAAGAATAAATATCTCCAGTTCCTTCAAACAATCCTTATATTTAATAAGTTGCTTTAGAGTATTAGTTTTTCCAATGACTTGAGGAGTAGGAAGAATTTATGCTGTGAAAACCAAATCAAATAACATACAGAGAAAATAATTTTAGAAAGCTCTGAGGTCTAGTGGCCTAGGGTGCAGTTGCAACAAATTGAATAAATATTAAATTTGAAAAATTGATCTGTTATGCCCAAGAAACAAAATATATTCTGGTCACAAGTTGTTGTTCACGTTCGGAGTTTTGTAAATTTGTATTCAGATGTTGGCCCCAGTGGGTCCTGAAAAATATTCAGTTTCGATTTCTGTGTGGCAGATTCTCCTTTTGCTTTTGCTACAAGCTTGTTGTTAAGTGACACTCCTGTGGAATATGCATGACCCCATGGTACTGTTTAGTGAGTTAGTTCAGGTTCATGAAGATATCTTCTGAAAATATTTGATTTCCTATGAATAAGATAAATTCATTTCCTATGCCAACGGAAGATTATTCCAAACTTGTGTTTATAATAAACAGACTATCTGGAGGACATTGAAAATGTTCTTACACTGTAATTTGTTCGTTTACTGAAAATCAACAACTAAATTCACTAGGGGCTAGAGGTTTGAATTGGATTCTGATAGGGGAGGGAGATATTCAGGGATTTTAATAGGCACAGTTTTCAGAATCAAATTCTCTGGTGACTTTAATTCTTTGACCTTTAAAATTAACTTTCTTTTGGAACTTGAGAAGTTCTCATCAATCAATTTACCACCACTTAGCAGCCCACAAGGTACTCAATGGTAAATAATATAGACTAAAAGGATGCTAGAACTAGAAAGAATCTTAAGAGTTCATTTGCTCTGTTCTGATTTTATTGATGAAAGAAACTGATGCTCCAAGATGTTAACTTGGCCCAAAGTCATCCAACAAACCAATGGAAGAGCTACTTCTAGCACCTGGGAAACCATAATGGAGTGATAATTATCTCTTGTCTAGCACATCAATCAATCCTTGAGCATGTATTAAATGCCTGTTATGTGCCAAACACACAAGGAATTTAATAACCTTTCTCTGGATAGAAGTACTGTTTTTGGTGCCCATTGTGACATTCTCAGCCCTATGCTGGGGAATCAAGTTCTGGAGAATAGTTCAAATTTCCATAATGTTTTAACATTTTCGAAGTGCTTTGCTCCAATGATCCTTGAACAATAGGTAATGTAAGTATTATTATCATCATCTTGGCAATGAAGAAACTGAGATTCTCTCAGGGCTAAAAGTTGTTTAAAATATGATTGAGATGTCCTATTTATTGACCAATCCAGCAATCTCCATTCCTACATACTGCCTCTCAAACATTTTTTTTTGGGGGGGGGGTCCTAAAAAATTTCACACGCTACTGAAAACAATTGGACGATAGCAATAGACAGTTGAATTGGTGAAATGGATAGAGTGACAAAATTAGAATCAGAAAAAACCTAAACTTAAATACTACCACAGATTTAGCTGTGTAATCCTGAGCAAATTGGTTAAGCATTCTCAGTTTATTCCTTCATGCATAAAATGAGCAAAATAATGGAAATTACTTTACAAAGTGGTTGTAAGGTTTAAGTAAAATGACACATCAAGAACTTCACAAACTTTAAGATACTCTATTTTTATTATTAGCCAGAATAAGTATCATTATTTTCAATTTATAGAAAATAAAACAAGATTATTATTCATTGTTCCATTATTTCAAACTCTTTGGGACCCCAACTGGAGTTTTCTGGAAAGGATTGCCATTTTTTTCTCCAATGGATTTAAGGCACTCAGAAGTCAATTGACTTGTCCAGGATCACACAAATAGAAAGTGTCTGAGATCAGATTTGAACTCAGGAAGAAGACTTCCTGACTCTCCACCAGGCAGTCTATGCACTATGGTACTACCTAGCTTCCCAAAACAAGATTAGAGCCTTCTAAACACACAATGAGGTTGGCAACCTACACTCCTGACTCCCAAATCAGTATTCTTTGCACTAGATATTTTTAGATAGATAAAAAAGACAGACAGACAGATAGATATACACACACATACATATATATGTATGTGTGTACATATGCATATATATAATTTGCAATTTTAAAATACATGTCAGCAGAGTACTTTGCTTTTCCAAATAAGAACAAATATTTCAACTTTAAAAAATAAAAACCAACTGTTTAACTTAAAATTTTCAATGCATGAAATTCCTGCCCAGAAAATGTAATATATCTCAACCAATTCTCCCTAGCAGATTATGATTTGTTAGTTTGTCATGAAAAAAGGCCTGCCACCTAAAATGGGGAATTTGCCTTTAATTATCATCTACAACTGTAGGCATAAATGGTTTAGTTACAAGAAAGAGGAAAAAAACTAACTCAACATCTTAATCACTAGTTTAATACAATTTTAATGCTGCTCCATTCCCATGTATATCTTGTTTCCAGAATACATCTAATTTATCTTTTGCTCATATTACTTAAAAACCCCAAATCACAAAGGACCGTCTTATTCAGTCCTTGATAATACCTTTTAAGCATAGAATTATGCCTGTTTTCATCAGAGAGAGAGAGAGAGAGAGAGAGACAAAGACAGAGACAGAGATAGACAAAGAGACAGAAATAGAGACAGAGAGACAGAGACAGAGAAACAGAAGCAGACAGAGAGACAGAGACAAAGATTCTCAGTAGATAAGTTAAGAACAATTATTTTAGATGTAAAATATTCATTTCAGAATCCATTTTAACAATGTTGCTTTACTACTATTTTGTAGAGTGGCCCTAATACTTTGCAAATTATTTTCCCCAGTTCTACTTTAAATACTCTTTGACTTAGGATATTGATAGTTTGTTGAAGTTCCATACCCAACTCCCAAACCTCAAGCTTCCACCTGTGTTTTGTTTGATGGATTATTTTTTTGGATTATAGTGCAAAACAGGTTCTCTGGAAAAATGCTATTTCTCCCCAATTTTTGCTGTCCTTAAGGATTACCTTTCTTTACAGCCATGCAACTATTTCTCTTTTTCAATCCTGTAGTAATTTTCTTTGTGTACTTTGATCATCCTCGGGGAATTTGAACAAAGAAATACATCTATTACCACCTTATACAAGTGTGCCTCTTTCCCCAGGATTTCAACTAATTCCAAATGTTGGTAGATGCGTAAGCTTGACAGGTCTGATAATTATAGTCATTAGAATCCACTGTAAATAGGAAATGAAAAACTCTAATAGAATAAGACAGGAAAAATGGCATAATTAGTCTTACAGTCAAGAATTGGCTTTAAATCCTGCATTCTGGCTCATGCTAGCTAGGCAACATAGGCACTTAGGTTGCTCAGTGGATAGAGTGCCAGGCCTGAAGTTGGGAAGATCTGAGTTCAAATGTGGCCTCAGATATCACTCACTGTCTGATCCTGGAGAAACCACTTAACCTGTTTGCCTTAATCCACTGGGGGAAAAAATAGCAAATCTTTCCAAAAAAATCTCACGGATGGTCTTGGAGTACAATGGTCTATCCATGAGGTCACGAAAAGCCATACATGACTTAACAACAGCAAAAGCTGTGTATCAGATAGACAAATCAAGTGACCTCTCAGTATTACATGATAGTATAAGAATATAATTTCAAATGAGTATAAGGTTATAAATACAGGCTATACACATAGATATGTCTCTCAGAGGCAAGCAAGAGGTACTATGGATAGAGCACTGGAAATGGAGTCAGAAAGGTCTTCATAGTTCAATTGCAGCTTCAGGCATTTACTATCTGTGTAACCTTCAGCAAATAACTTCATTTCTCTGTGTATCAATCTCCTCAACTGTAAAATGGTCATAATAATAGTTCCCATCTCCCAGGATTGTTGTGAAGATCAAATAACATGATAATTGTAAAGCACTTAGAATATGGGGGATGCTTAATAAAAGGTTGTTTCTGCACCAGAAGAAGGGAGCCTTCACATTAGAAATAGCCTACTCTAATGAAATCAAAAAATTCAATTTTATGAATTTGTAGTCTTTCTAGATGGAATACATATCTGTATATATTACTGTATATTTCCATATCTGTGAAAGGAATTAAAATGATCTCTTTTTTCCTGGTTGTTTCTAGTACTTTGTATAAAAGAGTCATATAATCTGGCTAATGTTATGATATAGCAAAATTCAATCTTCCATACATAGATATACATGCACAGAAACACACACAAAATCCATTGGCTAGAAAAGTCATATTGTTTAGTCTTGGATACCATGAATGTTGTGTTTTTATTCCTTTCCTTTTTTTCTGTCTATCAAGCAAGATTATATTTGAAGTTTCACTCTCTTTGTAAATTTTGAGAAATATCTAGTTGATTTGGGGTGTAAACCCTGGAAATTCAGTTACTGGAACTTCCTATACCATGGCACTGTTGTACACACAAAAGGATATTCCAATTAATGAAAAGCATAAATGTAAACCAGAGTAAAAATTATATTAGGGCTTAAGTTTATAGGCACAAAGGTTGAGTTGGGAATAATGGAGTTGCTCTGACCACACACACAGGCAAAAGGTGTTGAATGTTCTACTCTAGCTGAAAAGGAGAATTGTACAGGATCTTCTCATAGGGCCATTGCCTAGAAAATGAAAAAGGAAAATTGGATAACCTTCAGAGAATCCTAGAGCTAGACAAAAGGAAACAATCTCTGGCCTTACGGAGCTTATATGCTATTAGGAGAAATTAGAAATAAATATAAGATAATTTGTAGGGAGAAGTATAGGTTCAATAAAACTCAATCACTCAATGCCTGATTAATTATAAAACATAAGTTGCTTGGGAAAGAACTCCCTGTTTGACAAAAAATACTGGGGAAACAAGAAAGAAGTTTGGCAGAAATTAGATTTAGATCATCTTACACTATATACCTCAATGAGCTCATTCAGTGTAAATGACCTAAATGTTAATAGTAATAACATTAAAAGTTTAGAAGGGAATAAGTTCAGTTACTTTTCACAGCTATGACTAGGAGACTTCTTAAAAAAAAAACACCATGGACTAGAAGTAATCATAGAAAATAAAATAGATAAGTTTTGGTTTTGTGAAATTGAAAAGGTTTTACACAAATAAAATCAATGCAATGCAATTAGGTAAGAAGAAAAGATGTCAAGTAAAAAAAAATCTTTGTATCACATATCTCCAATAAATATGTAATACTGAAATTATATAAGGGATATATATATATATATATATATGATCAAAAGTCATTTCCCAACCAAAAAAAAAAGAGGTCAAAGTATATGAACGAATTGTTCTCAATCATTTTTATCATATTATGTTATGGAAATGTGGGTTTTATTCTATAAATTAAAAATAAAAGAATATTTTAAAAGGAGATGCAAATTGCCAAACATGATTATTAGAAACAGAAATATAATAGAAATCAAAATAATTATCTAAGTAGCAAATACAAAAGATGGCAATATTCAGTGACAGTAGCATATCAATATGCTTGGGCTGGATTATGAATATCCATAATATTCTAATGGATATTGTATATATTGATAATTCTAGAAAACAACCTGGAATTAAGCTAAAAACAGGCATACACATACATACATATATATCCTTTAACCCATGTGTGCCATTACTAAGTATTTACTCCAAGAAAACACAAGACCCATGTTCACCAAATATTCATAGTAATACTTATATGGTAGCATAGGATTGAAAACAAAAGTTCCTATTGATTAGGAATTGGCTAAATACAGTTCCATAGCTTTAATAGAAGGTCATTGTGCTGTAAGACATAATAAATATGAAAGAATCAAAGAAATATGTGAAGAAATGTATTTATATCCACAGAGTCCAGCACAATGTCTACAAAATAGTAACTACTTAAATGATTATGGAATGGAATGGAATAGGAATATAGGCCTCTCAACAGATTGAGGACAAAACAGAAGTAAGGTCAAACAAGGCAAATCAGCAAGTCATGAACTTTTACAACTGAAACACTCATAAAGACCATCATCTGATTTATAGAAGGTTTGTTACCTGAATTGGTGAAGAAATTGCCAGCCCACTGAAATAAGTAGTATAATTGGTCAAACAAGCAAGCATTTTTAAGTGTCTGCTATGTACCAAGCACTATGAAGGCACTGACAATAACAAATCCATCACCAAACATAAAGAAAGTGCCTAATGTTTGTCAGGTCCTATTTTAGTGCTGGAGATAAGAAGAAGAAAGGACAGTCTTTGTACTCAAGAAGTTTAATTCTAAAGTGAGAAACACATAAGTATGAATGAATACACTAGTCAATCAACATTTATTATGGACTTGATATGAGACAGGTACCATGCTAAGTTTGGACACACAAAGAAATGTAGAAACTCATCCCCTGTCCCACAATTTTATAAGGGAGACAGTATACAAAAAACTACATATATGCAAGATTGTTGTTCAGTTGTATCTGACTCTTTGAGACCCCATTTGGGGGTTTATTGGTGAAGATACTAGAGCAGTTTTACATTGCCTTCTCAGGTTCATCTTACAGATGAGCAAACTAAGGAAAAAGGGATTGAGTGACTTGATCAGAGTCACATTACTAATACAGAGTCACCCTGAGACCACATTTGAACTCAGGAACATGAGTTTTCCTGACTGCCAGCCTGATACTTTATTCACTGTATCATCTGCCTGCCTACAAGATACATAGAATGTAAATGGTAAATAATTTCAGAGGGAAACCCCAGCAATCCAAAGGAAAAAGAAAAATCTCTTGTAGAATGTGTGGTTTGAACTGAGTCTTGGGAGAAACCAGAAGGTTGAGCTAAGGAAGAATATTCAAGGCATGGGAGATAGTAAGTAAAAGAGGCATGGAATTTGAAAATAGAGGACCAGTAAGAAGGTTAATGCAACTGCATCACAGAGATTATGGAGCCAGAGAGTAGTGAGTAAGAAAAGTAGGAAAAATTGAGGGGAAAGAGGACAGTTGGGAGGGGGGGGAATTCATATCTGAAAATAAAATTTAATTTAAAAAGAAGAAAAAATGGAAATGTAGGAAGAAGCCAGGTTATGAAGGGTCTTAACAGTCAAACAGAAGATTTTATATTTGATACTGGATGTAATAGGGATCCAATGCTTTATAAAGGAGAATCACTTTGGGGACTGACTGGAGGCCCCATCCACATAGAAAAGCAAATGCAAAGTAAAGTTGAAGAGAAGTATATTGTAATCAATGACATGATAAAATTGCAATTTAATTTAATGTTTGCAATAATTTGTGACAAAAAAAGAAATGTTTTGAGTGAGATAAAGCAAACATTCTAAGTAGTACTTTTCAGTGTTTGACATTAGCTGAAGTGCATGACTGATATCTGAAGTACCATATTCAGAAAATATTAACGTGAGAGATCCTTGTTTATTTTTTCTCATGTCACTGAATAAAAGAATTGATAATTGCTTTAGTAATATGCAGAAAGCTGCATTTTAGATATCATTAGAGAAACAGCAGAAATAAATCCCTTTAAAGAAATAAATCTTTATTAAATTAATTTTAAAGCCATACTTTATATACAAAAAATGTCCTCAAACTGATTTCAGTCACCTGAATACCCGAATGCCTTTTTTGTGCTTAATCTCTGTTTATAGGAGGAAAGAAACACATGCATGTATTTGGTTGCTGAAGCATTTTTCACTATCATATCAAAACTGATTGTTTAAACTAAATGTTTTTTATGTGCTCAGTTCTCCTTGATAGCATTTTCAGATGTGTCCCCATTACATTTGGTTTTCCATTTCCTCACTTTTTTAAAAACAATTTTGTTATGAAATGGCTAGCAGGATGCAGTACCATTATCAACAAGGTAGCAAGGTGTTAGTCTGTAAATACTTAATAAAAAATTCAATTTCTCACAATATTTGCAGATATAGATGAGTGTCGGGAAGCAACCCCAGGTGTCTGTGGGGATCATGCTAAATGTGAAAACGTGCACGGAGGGTATCACTGTGTCTGCAAAGAAGGTTATCAGCCATCCACAGGAAAATTTCAATTTAAGCCAAATGATGGTACTTACTGCCAAGGTAAATGATATTATAAAGGTGTCTGTGTTGTGATAGAATGACCTCTTCTAAGGAAACCACCACTGCTCCTTAGGGCCCCACTAAGGTTCATCAGCAAGAGAAGCAAAGACTGACATTACAACAATATGAGGATATAATTGACATACACAATATCTTAAATCAAGTTTATGGATGAAAAGTAAATTTATTCTTAACATAAGCAAAAAAAATCAGACACGTTGAAGAATGTGCTTTCTGTTTTGTTTGTTTTTAATAGTTTGGGGAAAGGATCCATATATCATTGGAAATTATTCAAATGCATCCAGTAAGCATATATGCTACTTAATAACTGGGAATTGAATTATTCAATAAACCATTTGTGGTATATAAAACAAAGTTACCAGATGGTGAATTTTCTTTTTCTACAGAAAATGTGAAGGCAAACTGTCATTTAGATGATGTCTGCATTGCTGCAAATATTAACAAAACTTTAATTGAAGTAAGTAGAATGGTTTATGCATAAGCTTTTAAGATCATGGTTTATTTGAATTTGACACTTTTGTTTCTGTAAATATGCTTTCAAAATGATTTTTTAGGAATGGGAGCCTGCAGTTAGACTTCTAGAACATTGGAAGTAGCTCACTTATTTAAATCTAAGGCTTAATTAGCTTGTTAATTTCCTATAATTTGTTTGGGTAGTATTAAAAATTTGATGAATTGGAAAATAACCAAACTGTTTCTGTTGCTTAGTGATAAATGGGGGAGATATGATTTTTTCCACATTTAATTATACTTTGTGACTCATTATTTGGCGTGTTGTAAAATGTACTCAACAAAAAAAAATGGGTACAGCTGACAAGTGAGATAGCAAAAGCCTGTCTTATTTTGTCCCATTCAAAGGAGCACTTGTTAGGTTCACAGGATAAGTGATTTAGAATTGGAAGGAAACTTATAGACCATCCTATCCAACTTCTTCATTTTACAAAAAAGAAAAATGAGACACAGAAGACCTAAGGGACTTACCCACGATCACATAGCTAGTAAGTGTCAGAAGCAAGATTTTTACCCAGGACTTTGCAGATCCAAGTCAGGAACATTATACAATCATATTTCCCCTTAAAGGAGCAAATTTCAAAGAAAATGTGGCATACGTGAATATTTTCATAAGATAACCAGTTTCTAAAGTGATTGAATCAGTGAATCTCAGCCAGGAGCATTGGAATAGAATCAAAAACACATTTCCTCTATCACCAAATTTAAAAGAGCTTCCTAGGTTAGATTCAAAAGTACAATTCAATGATTATTTTATTATTTAATATTTAGATGTGTACTTATTATTTAGAAAAATGATTTCATATTTTGAAAACTCCATTCATTAAAATAGATTGGAGTATATTAACATATACATACATATGTGTGTACATATATATTTATTTATATATGTATAAGCTCATTGTCTCATATAGCAGGAAAGAACTATAAAATAAATTTTTGCCTTTGCATACTCCCTACCAGAAAGAGCACATGGTACCATGGATCATCTTTGGTATCAGGATCACCAGCTTGGAGTCAGAAAAGTACGAATCCAAGTCTTGCCTCTGATAAGTACTAGCTATGATCATGGGCAAATTACTCAGAGTCTGAGATAACTCTAAAACTCTAAGAGTCATTGACCAAGTACTAAGAAGCTTTTGACTTTCCTGGTCAGAAGTCTAGAAGAAGATCACAGATTTGGAGCAAGGAAAGTCCATAAGAAGGTCATTTCATTCGATTCTCTTTTTTTTCATAGATTAAGAAATCGAGGCTCAAAGTAATTTACATAATCTAACCAAGGCCACATAGTTTAGAAGGCAGAACTCAGGTATTTTAATCTTTCTACTGCAGCACACACATGTGGTATGGAAAGGTCTATCCATGTATCTATCCTGAAAAGATTACTGTTATTTCTTAAAAACAACTACATCTGTGGATGTTATTTGGTCAGATTATGTTAACTAATCCCTGGGTCCAAATCAGGGTTTGTATTTAATACCATTATGTATTTACAGAGAAAAAGATATAGCAGAATAGAACTTCTTGAGTTGAAGGACTATGTTCAAATCCTACTTACACAGCAACTTCAGCTTTTAATGCTTTAACCAACTTTCTAAGTTGTAAAGAAGGTGTCAACCTGCATTATAGAGGAAATTCCTCACCAGGAGCTTCCTCGCCAAGGAAATCACAAGTCCTACACACACACACACACACACACGTATACATATATGCATTACCTGTTTGTATGTGTTTATGTTTATACACATGTATATGTACATGTAAGTATGCAGATGTAAAAATGGGTATCTATATACTACTATCCAAATCAATAGAATATTTCTAGAGGAAAAAAAATCTGTTACAAATTCTAATCTTAAAAATATATATAGTATATATTGATTTCTTTTCTTCCATCATTGCTACCCTTTTTGTTTTTCTCAGATTAAGCATATAAAGGAACCCTTGCAAGAAATCTACCAAAATTCTGGGCAAGCGCTTTTCCCTATTGATATACTTACCAATGTTGAAGCATTGTCTGCATTTTCTCCATCTTTGTGTTTTATGAGTAGCAATGTCTCTGAGAAGGAAGCATTTACTAATGCAACTATTAATGTAAGTAGCCTGAGGCTTGTGATTATATTTTCCTCTACTCCTGTGAATAGCAAGAGACTCCAACACACACCAAAAAAAAAAAAAAAAAAAAAACCAAAAACTTGTTTCTCCTACCAATAGGTTTTTGTTAACACCGTAAACACTTTGGTTCAAAAGGATAAAATTACAATTTGGGACAAGCTGTCTGCAGATAATAGAAGAACAAGTCTCACCAAGCTGATGCACACGGCGGAGCAGACCATGCTAAACATGTCCCAGAACTTCAAAAAGACAACTCAGTTAGAGATTAATTCAAGCGACATGGGTAAGGAAAGAATCCCTCTTTATGCAACACTCTGATCTTGAAATATGGTTTCATTTTTTTCCATATAGAAAAACAAAAAATTTAGGTTTATGCTATTTATGTATAATGCTCATATTTCTCCTGAAATATTTTATAGTAGCATTTTTAATGTTTTAATTTCCCTTTTAACATGATTTTTTTTTATTTTAAGTTCCAAATTGTCTCTCTCCCATATCCATTGAAAAGGCAAGTGATATAATGACCATTGTACATATAAAGTTATACAAAGCACTTCTATATTAGTCATCAAAAATTATTTTAGCATGTTTAATGTCAAAATATATTAATCAATGGAGTAAACCTATTTCTTCCCTCCTAAATAACTCTTCCATCCCGTTACTCTTTTGACTTTGACATTATAGTAGTGTGATATTTGTTGTCACTCATACCAGGGAAGCTGCACTTCTCCCCTTGTTCATTTTCTAGAGAATTTCTAATTAATCAAGAAATATTTTAACTAAAGTATTCTTTTCCAACATGTACTTTTTCTTTGAGAATGAAAACTTTAAAATTATGTAGACATTTAAACAATAAATATCAATGATCCTTTCTTTTCTAGATTCTCATGTTCTTGAATAGACACTGTGAATATGAAATTATCCCTAGAATATCTTTAAGGGAGCATCCCAGGAAAATTGGTCAAATTTCTAAAAGAGCCACTGAGTTCTTCTGCTATACATGTACCTTGATACATGTCAACATTGAATGATTCTGACATATTGTAAATAGCAATCAATTAAATTTCAGAAGACTTGGGTTTATATTTTGGCTTCACCATTTACTAACTGTTTGAGTTGGATATATCATTCAACTTCTATGACCCTCAGTTTCCTCATATTTACAATGGAAAAAATACTATTCAAGCTCTTTAGCCCAATGAATCGATGTTAGGAAGAGAATGCAATTCTCTTTAGAGGTATAAATACGAAGTATTATCATTTTTGTTCTTGTCGTTATATTTCCATTAGTATTACATCAAACTTTTTCACAATCAAAGGATTATAGAATCATTACACTATATATGATTCTAATCACACTCTCCTGTATGTGCTCATAGAATAGATCAAACTGGCCTTCAAAGGAATGAAAATGGGAAAAGCAACTGGATTAAACTAAGATATAAATTGATGAGATCTGTGCTAAAGGAGACATAACTGTAAAAGCATTCAGGAATTGATCCACAAGGTATTTGAGGGATAAAAAGATAGCAAAGGCATGGAAATGATCTTGGACTATATGTGTACTCAACAAAGGCAGTCATGGAAATGAGCAACTTTTATATCTAATTTCACACACACACACACACACACACCACATACATCAAAATGATTTAACATTCTTTAGAAGATATAATAATAGAAATAACTTATTTGATGGCTCTTTGATGATTGATTTCAGGTAAGGAATAAAATAAATATATGTTCCCCAAAAGCATCATTCACTACTGTGATAGATAAAATATACTGTTAAATTCAAAGTGAAGAATGAATCCTTTGGGAGGGGAAGTTCCTCAAGATGGTGCTGTTTTCAGATGATATCATTCCGGTTACATCACAAATGTACAAATGAAAGAAAGAAAAATGAAGATCATAGTTGAGATCTGACCATTCATAGTGTTTGGTCTGGTGATATGACTATCCACAAGAAAGAAAAATCAAGTAAATGAATTATATCTGTCTTTCAGATTATGATATTAAATAGACAACATAGCTCAGCCATCATTGTATTCCTATATGAATAGATAGATAGATAGATATGTCTGTACATACACACGGAGCTTAGCCATCAGGATATGGAGATCTATTTGTAAGTATATTATATATCATATATGTATATATTATGTGTTTATATGTGTGTACATTATGTATGCATATATCTGTCAGGAAATTCTAGGATTACCTTTATATATGTACAACTAAAAAGATACAAATGCATTTCTAAAGTTATAGTTCAGTGTAGTTATAGATATGTTATGCTTCTATATACTTATATGTACATTTATATTGTATAAGTATATATATATAGATATAGATATTCAAAAAGGCAACTTATATGTGTGTATAATCACAGTATATACAAGCATACATTCATATATGTTTATAGTGTACACAAGTTGTCCCAAAAGTTGTAGTAGAGTTTAAGTAGACTTAAAAACTTAAAAGCTTTGATTTATCTTTAATAATTTAAAACATCATTAAGATTTTTAGGATATGCTATATATGTGTGTATGTTTACGTGTATATATATACATGTATATATCCATGTGTATGTATGTATGCACACAAATGTGTATATATGTACATCACATATATACATGTGTATAGATATAAAATCTTGCATAAATAATATAAAATAAACAATGAATGAAACCAGATTTAAATAGATGAATAGATTGGACTGCCTCCTAGAAATTGCAAAACTCCTTGAATTTTGCCAACCCCAAAAATATTCCACTTTTAAACATTGATATTTTATCAGAGTTACTTGATTGCATGTTATAGAATAGTACAGTTGAAAAAAAGAGAAGTATATGGTTGATGTCAACTGGTTGTGATACCTAACAAATAACAGAAATAAAATATGTCATCAGAGAAATGTATAATTAAGTTGGAGCATTCACAACCATGAAGACATGAGGACATATGTATATACGTATGTATATATATATATATATATATATATATATGTATGTGTGTATATATATATATTTGGGAAGCATGACATGGACAGATAACACAGAATTGGTAGATGTGGATAGGTTGCAATCAGTATATTGGAGAACCCATATATCAAGGAGTTCAAAACTACATTTAATTTTCATATTTTTCATGTTATTATTTTCATATTATTAGGACTTGCCACAAATATGAGGTGAAAGATTATCTTATTGTAATTAAAAATTGAATTTCTGCATAATAATTCTGTTGTGATTGAGCATGTGGGAAATTTTCTGCCTTAAATGAGAATCTATTTACTCATTATATTGTATTTTTGTGCCATCTACGGATGCATTCACATCTAAATATTAAGGTCAGTAAGCAATAGGGTTAGAACACCTTTTTTTTTTAGATTCCTACTTTTTACAAATGGGCCCCACAGAAGTACCTGGCTCAATATTCCTTAGGAAATAATATCAGAGCTGTGATTCAAACCCATCTGTTTGACTTACTTTGAAATTTGCAAATGTTAAATCTCTTTGTAAAGTCATTATGCATTTTATTCAATTCAAAATGCTTGTATCCTTATCTCACTTGATACAGGGTAAATTAAAAGCAGTATTTCATGGGGAAAAAAACCCTAATATTTTAGCCACAAATATAGGGTGTCCAAAAATTAAATAATTTTAAGCTTTACTAGCCTCAAATTATTTTAGTTATAATGTTTATAATAATTAATAATCGATAGTACAGGTCAGGTAGGTGGCTCAATGGATATAGTACCAGTCTTGAAGTCAGGAAAACCCTTCTTTATGAGCTCAAATGCTTACTAGCTGTGCAACCTTGGGCAAGTCATGTAACACTGACAGCTGGAGAAGGAAACAGCAAAGTACTCCAGTATCTTTGCCAAGAAATCCTTAAATATAGTCATGAAGAATTGGACATAACAAACAATAGCAATAAGCTACTAAGGCTTAAAACTCCACTGAGACTTTTGGTATACCTGATATATGGACATGACTATTAATATCAAAGTATATGCTAATTGCTTTATTAAAATTGACATAGGTCATATATTGAAACATAATGATGTGAGGTCATATTATACATGTATAAAAGTTTTACTCATGACAGTATTTTAATTAAATATAAGGGTTGTATTGCTTTTTTTCAGGTCTCAAATTATTGGCTTTTGATTCTCATCATATGAAACATATTCATCCTCATGTGAACATGGAAGGAAATTATATAAAAATCTACCCAAAGAAGAAAGATGAAAATGATTCTAATGGTAGGAGAACTGCCTCCTTTTATTTGTGTTTTATTTTTTATGAGTCATGTCATACATATAATGTTAAATAAATATTTGTTCAACTAAAAGACACCTCATTAGATTATGTCACAGAAATAGTGACCTCAGAGCCAAGAGATTTTGATATATACTATTTTTGTGAACCTGAACATATCACTTAACCAATCTCTCAGTGCTCTTGACAACTCTTTAAGATTTTAAGTTGTATAGATGAAACCGATATAAATTGTTTGTGGGAATATTTCCTATGCCAGTAAAATCACTGGTGTGAACCAAATTATGGGCACTTTTGTATGTGTTTGTGTGTATAGTGTCCAGAATACTGAGCTGAATAAATATAAAATTGTGTTTGTGTGTGTGTGTGTGTGTATGTGTGTATGTGTGTCCGTGTGTCCTAAACACATTACAGTTGGGTTTTTTGTTTTTCAAATTCAGCAAATTTCTATTTATAAAATGGGGCAGTCAAATAATATAGTGGATTGAGTGGCAACCTGGAGTCAGGAAGACTCCTCATCCTGAGTTCAAATCTGGCCTCAGATACTTAACTAACTGCGACTCTGGACTAGTCACTTAACCCTATTTGCTTCAGTTTCCTCATATGTAAAATGAGATGGAGAAGGAAATGGAAAATCATTTCAGTATCTTTGCCAAGAAAACCCCAAAAGAGATCACAGAATGAGACATGACTGAACAACAATATTTCTAATGACTCTTCTTTACAAAGTACTGGACTGAATTTGATTCATATACGTGTGTGTACATATACTTATATGTGTATATATTGCATGTCTATGTGTGTGTATATATAACCATATTATATATTTGTATATATGTATACATCATAATAATAGAATGCATATATCTGTTGAATTGAATTTGTTGAAAAAATATCTATAACATGCATCAAGAATAATTATTTGCTAAGTTGTCACAAATAAACATATATTCTGTTCTATTTTTTGCACATAATAACACTTAAAAGTTTGTTTATTTTTCAGAGTTTAGCTCAATAAACATTTACTGCATTCTACTCTATGCATGGAAATATACAATGAGGAAGATACCTAACCTTTAAACACCATATGAGCTAATAGGGATGAAGATATATATATATGAATAATTATAGTTCAAAGAAGCATATAGTTTGTCCTCCAAGAGAGGTAGGACACTGTGAATGAACAGAGTAATAACCCATTTTTCTCTCCCTCTTGTTCTTAACAATCTCATATCCATATTCTGCTATTGCTAAAGAGCAGACTAGTTTGTTTGAAAATCACCAGTAGGTCCCTGGTTATAGGGTCTTTCCCATTATAAACCCCACAGTGAGTCATTTCCTTTTTCGGGCAGGTTTGGCAAAAGGATCTGTCATATATCAAGTTCTATGCCCCATCTCTGTTCACTTTGTTCAGCTATTATCCCCTACCCAAACACTCATTAGCTAGGCTCTCAATGGTGTGCCTGTAGAAGAGATAGCTCAATATAGGTGATTAATTTCACTAGAGAAATGCAGTGAGATTATCAAGAAATTATGAGGATGAATTATTGGAAGCATTATTAAGTTAGATCTTTGGAATATCAGAGGTTATATAGGTTCTTTTATGTAAATTTGCATTTATTCTATTAACTTGTATATTTTTTAAGATTTCATTGGGGACATATTCATTCCAAATCAGGGAAAGTAGGGAGAAATCAGTGCAATATCCATGAACTCACCCAGATTTCCATGGCAAATAATGGCTGTTTTCTATGGAGACATTTCAATATTTTTACTTCAGTGGTTCTTTGTGTATTTTAGAGTAAAAGTTTACAATAGGAATATTAGTCTTCAAACAAATGGACTAGACTTGTGTGTATATGTTTTTATTACATTTAAGATTTCCTTTTATTTAAGCTTTCAGAGAAAAAGTCCAGATAATTGCAATAGTCCCATCTCACTGGTCAAATTCCCAATGTATTCACTATTTAGCTGCATTATTAACAATAACAAAAAGGGGAGGGAAAATCTATAAAATGAAAAGCTGGCTAAAATGTTTAATATATATTAGAAAGAAAAAAGAAGCATCTAAAGTTACCCATGTGTTGCAGAATAAGGTTTTGATGAATTCATAATTTAAAAGAATGCATACAAGAGATCATGGAATCCATTGTAGAGCTGTGAGAGACCTTGGAGGCTGTCAAGTCCCCAGTTTTATAAATGAAGAAATTGAAGGACCAGCATCCAGAGATTAAATAATTGACTTGTAGTAACCCAGGTAGGCAGGATACAAAGCCAGGTTTTCAGTAGTCTAGCCACTGTACCATGAAAGAGAGGACATATGTTTATAACCAAGAATTCATTCAAAACTGAGATCTGAAGAATAGTACATGTAAGGACCAGGAAAAAATGAAGCTTTCAAAATTGCTAATAAAAGCAAAATGATATTTTAACTTAGAAGAGTAAAAAGATAGATCTGTTGCCTAGAGCAGAAGATATGTTTACAGATAACAAGAAAGGATAAAGCTACTTAATTCTTGTCTTGATGCCATTTTCTTCATTGAATAGAATGCTCTTCCTAATTTGAAACAGTAGAACAAACATTTTAAGTAGGATATTGAAACCCTTTTTCACTGAAAGTATGATGTAATATGCCAGTTAAGTGGATTTGTGACTATCTGAGCCTATTTTCCAACTCTGGTCATGTGGTTTTGACTCCGTTTTATTCAATATTTTTCATTGAGTTGCGTGAGAGGAGAGAAAACATGCTGACAAAATTTGCAGATGGCATAAAATGGAGAGATGTCACTTTCAATTAAAGACCAGATTCAAAATTATCTCAATAGATTATAATGATAGACCAAAACCAATAAATGAAATTTAGCAAGAATGAACCAACCAACCAACACACATTTTATTAAGCACCTGTTATGTGCTAAGAGCTTCTAGGGCCATGAATATAAAAATAAAAATCAAAACAGCAACCTCCAGATCCTCTCACAATAGAGGCTGGAAATAAACTAACTCTAAAGCAATTCATATGAAAAGTTCTGGGGATTGTAATTAAATTACAAACTCAACATGAGCGTATTGTGGTTACTAAAGAAATCTATGCAGTCTTTGATTAGCTTAATAGAGATATGTTATACTTTTTAGAAACACTTCAGTGGAAAAGACACAGACCTGAAAGCAAGGATTCTGGTCCCAGTTTTCCCACCACTTTGACCTTGAACAAATGACAACCCCTTTGAGCTTTTGGTTTCTTTTATCCTCAAAATGGGCAGCCAGGTAGCACAGGGGATAGAGTACCAAGTGAAGAGTCATGAAGACTCATGTTACTAAGTTCAAATCTAGCCTCACTTAATCTGAATAATCCTGGACAAGTCACTTAACCCTGTTATCCTCAGTTTCCTCATCTGTGAAATGAGCTAGAGAAGGAAAGACCTTCCAGTGTCTTTGCCAAGAAAACTTCAAATGGGGTCATAAAGAGTAGGGATACAACTAAAAAACAACAACAATTCTTAAAATAAAGTATCTGGCCTAAAAAATATCAAGGGACATTTCTACATCTAATAGTCTAAGAAGTCAGTAAAGACTTTCACTCCAAAATGCACCAGTGGTTTTTAAGATACATTTTTCACAGGAACCATAACAAACTAGTCAGTATCTAGACATAATTTAGCAAGATGGTGAAACTTCTAGAAATGGTGTTAATACCCATTGAAGGAATTAGGGATGCTTAGCCTGAAAAAGATAAGACTAATTCTAAGATGCTTAAAGGACTGGCATGTGGATAAATGGATTAGACTAACTTTATGCTGCTCTAGAATTTAGGACTAGGATTAGTAAATGGAATTAGAGGGATGAAGATGGAATGCGCTATCTATTCTTCAAAGTAGTAAGTTTCCCATCACAGAAACTCTACATGTTTAGAATCCAAAATGAGAATTATAGAATCATAGACATTAGAACTAGAACATTGTCTTAAAGATGATTTAGTTCAACTTCTAATCAATGCAGGAATTTCTTTGAGAAATGATCACTATCCTATGTTTAACAATTTCCAATGACAGCGAGCTCACTGAATTCCAAAACATTCCATTTTTTGCTTGGCTCAAGTTGTTAACTTCATCTTCCTCACTCTGAACAGAAACCTATCTCTGTAATTTTCATCCACTGATTCATAGTTCCATATGATATATTTAATTTTTCTACCATATTAATGGACCTTTAGATATTTGAACACACCATGGCTTCCCTAAATCATGTCAAGAATGTTAGACAAGATTTCTTCAATGACTGGGAAAACACAATAAGTAACTTCTGGAATTGCTCTGGAATTGTGAATCTTTATTTTTATTATTATAAATATAATTATAATTATGAAATTATAACAAGATTCTCAGATTATAAAAATCTGACAATTTTCACCCAGAACTGCCTCCTTTATCAAAAATGTGAATGAATGCAAACGAATGAATACTAAGCATGTAATTTTCCTGTTTGTACACTTCAATTTTTTTTTACATTATTCATCTTTATCCTGGATTTAAGAATGAAATAAAATAAAAATATTTTCAACATATTCTGCAAATAATTCAGAGCACAATACTTGGCATATAGTGAGTACTTAATGATTTATTCATAAAAAGAATACCGACTCTTAATCACATGTGTTTGTGGATTGTATTTCTAAAAGTTTTCTACCTTGCCTTTTCCTTTGCATGCCAGGTAAATGCCTGATGTATTCAATTCAATTAGCCTTGATTAAATACTTGCTTTATTCAAGACACCATGTTAGGTAATAAAGAGACAAAAATAAAAATGAAAATCAGTCCCTGCCCTCAAGGTACTTATATTTTACTGGAAAGCCACAAGATATATACAGATAAATGCACAAGACTTCTTTTTTTTTCAGTTTGAAGCTTTTCCATTTCCTCAAAATATTCCATATGACTTTGCATGTTTTAGTGAAAAGTAGAACATATTAAGCTTCTGTCAAGATCTCATATATTTTCTATGGAAAAGTCCACTAAATTTGCTATTTGTTTAACAGGCACTGTTGTAGTTGTGTTTTTGCATTATAAGAGCATTGGAGCTTTGCTTTCATCATCTCAGAGTGCCTCCCAGGAAATGGAAAGCAACAATAGCCCTGAACAGGAAGAAATTGTGATCTCCTCCATTGTATCTGTCTCAGTTAGTGCAAAGCCATCTACATTCTACCAACTTGAAAAAATCATATTTACATTAAGTCACGTAAAGGTAAGTTGTTGGCATCATGTTTGGAATATTGGTAAATCTACTTATCTAATCTCTTTATGTAATTATAGTTATCCATCTATATATCTACTTGTTAGAAATATATAAGAGGAGAAAAAGGAGAAATGGAGAGAGAGGGAAGAAGAAAAACAGAGATAGAGATAGAGAGGAGAGAGAGATTGGAAATGATGAAGAAAGAGATAGAGAAATACAGAGAAGAGACACAGACAGAGAGAGAGAGAGACAGAAACAGAGACAGAGAAAGACAGAGAGAAAGAGACAGAGAGAGAGAGAGAGAGAGAGAGAGAGAGAGAGCGACAGAGAGAGAGAGAAAGAGACAGAGACAGAGACAGAGAGAGAGAGACAGAGAGAGAGACAGAGAGAGACAGAAAGAGAGAAGAAAAAAAAACTAAAATTAAACAGACTTCAGTTTTGTGTTAAGGATCTTGTTGCCTTAGAAAGTCTCTTTTTCCTCAAGAAAATGTGTTATGTACTACAAGAAAATGTGAAGTCGTAGGGTCTAGTTGAAATATATCACTTTCATAGGAAGGGAATTCATGTGCCTTGTTTCCAATTGATATGTCGCACAGGACTTTCAAACTGTTTGGCCCTGGTTATAAATAAATTCACCAAAGAGATTAAGTAGCAGTAGTCCAAAAATGTTTCATTGGAAAGTTAGCACAAGTCTTTTTATTACTTTCCTTTGAACTTTTTTAACCTCCCCCAAATAAAAAACACAGTCTCTTTTTAAATTATTCTTTTACATCTTGAGATTGAATCTTTCAATGCCCTCAAAATTACCACCTCCAGAACAGACCTTGTTTGAGTAAAATTGTTTAGTTGCTTTTACTGTCCTTGTCCTAGGGATTCTGAAATGAGCTTCTTCCCAAATCAGTGACTGCCCAGTCACTTGAGATCTTCCAGAGAATTTTGGATGAATACTTGTAATTATGTTGTAGAGGGAATTGTTTAGGGACACATTGAACTGAATGATGCCTAAGGGCCCTTGCAACCCTGAGATTCTACAATATTACAATGTATATATGATGCCTCTACTGTCATTGATGAAAAAAATAGTTGCAATGAGATGATTCAAGGTAATTCCAATAGACTTATGATGGAAAGAGCCATTAGCATCCAGAGAGAGAACTATGAAGACTGAATATGAATCAAAGCATAGTTTCTTCTTGTTGTTTGTTTCCTTCATATTTTGTTTTGTTTTGTTTTGTTTTTCTTTCACCTTTTGATCTGATTTTTGTTTTGCTTAGTATGATAAATGCAAATAAGTTTTAAAAATTGCACATTTAACTTTAAAACCAAAAGAAAAGAAAATAGCCGTTTCTTAGACCAAAAGCCATAGGCATTAGCCCTTCAATCTTCCTAGTTATTCTTCATGAAGTATACCTCCTACTCCCCTAACTTAAAGTCAACATTTACTAAGGCTATTCTGTGCCAGGCACTAGGGAATACAAAAAAATAAAAAAATAAAAAATTTTAAAAAAAAGCATGCCTTGCTTCTGTGGTTATAGTTTCCCACCTACCCCCACTCTATTTCTGGAACATGATCAAATCAACTGCTATTGTTCCTAGGACATGTGAAGTGACTCTGTAGTCCCAGTGACCAATCCTGTAACTTCCTGGACCACAGTAGTTGTACATGTGTTGTCTTTCCCTATGACTGTACAGTGAAGTATTCTTAAGAACATACATTGTCTTTACATCTATTTTTGTATTCCCTGAATTTAGCACAATGCTTGGCACATAGTGAGTACTTAATGATTTATTCAGTTATCCACTCATGCATTCACACATTCATTTTTCATCTCCTTATTGTTCTATTCGTCATGATAGACACTAAGGGAGAGAAATGAACCAGACCCAGGACTAAATAGTGGGAGGATCACTGGATTCCTTTTGGGCAAATATGCAGAGACAATGTAAATAACAGCAAGATCAATAGATGACAAGTAATCAAATCTCATACTCTCCTGGTTCCCTCAACATGTCAAGGGATTAGAGCAACATATCTAAAACACTGGATGGATTCATAGTGGAAACTTTATGGGAATACACAGATAAGGAGTAGATATACCATGGGAGGGAATAAGAACATTATTGTATTATAGATCCTTTAAAGTATAAAAGTTTCTTTTTTAATGTAGAAAAACCATAGCATGGAGGAAATAACATAAGAATTACAACAAGGCCCAGTAGGTCATTATTTTTATACTTTCAAGATTTCATGTACCCTACGCTTGAAGGCAGTGGTGGAGAAAGCATTGAACAGAGTTAGAAAATCTATTTTTGATCCCAGATTTTCCACTTACTTTATGACCATGGAAACTTCTCTGCTCTCAGTTTCTTTATCTGTAAAATGAAGGAGTTGGATTAGATGGCTTCTAAAATTCTTCCTGGCTCTAGAGAAATTATTAGTCAGTAGGAGCATTGCCCTTTCTATCAGTGCACAATCTCCTCTATAAAATGAAGATCATCTTACCTGAACTTTCTACATCAAAGAGTTGTTTTAGGAATAAAATGAAATCATTTAGAAAGCTATATAAATGGCAGTTATTATTTTTATTCCCCACTTCTCACATATGGAGTAGTTGAAAATGTCTTGATTTTTTCAGGAGTATAGTACTATTATAAAGGAACATCTTAGTACATGATTAAAATGTCTCAGTAAAGCCATATGGAGAAACTTGAAGTTGACCAATCATTTCCATACTTAATAGAGAAAAAAAGATGCATTTGCTATAACAAAAGGGCCAGGCATGCCTACACACAAACAAAAATATGTCACTGTACAACAACAAACACATCGTACAGTGGAGAGAAACAAACTTGAGGAAAGTAAGTAAATAGGAATAAGCAACATTAAACATATTGTGGAACATCATGTTCAGAAAAAAAAAAAGGTGTGAACAATTTCAGAAATGAAAACAGATTTTTCAGAAACAGAAAATCATCCTATTTTCTTTCAGCAATAACAGAGTTAGAAGGAAACTTCAAGGTCAGTTGGTTTCTAACTTATACCTGAACAAGAATTTTCTCTTCTACTATCAAACAATCAAGGAACATTTATTATGCACATACTGTATGCTAGCCACCATGACAAAGGCCACATATGTAAGTAGATAAAATGGTAACCTGATTGCTACTTGAAGACTTCTAATGATCTAAAACTCTTTACTTCCTATTCATTTTTTGAATACCTCTAATTACTAGTATATTTTTCCTCTTAACTTCTACATTTTCTCTTTGACTTTCACACCTTTGGCTCCTGATTCTATCCTCTAAAAATTCAAATCCTTCTACTCTAAAAGATATTTCACGTGCACACACACACACACACACACACACACACACCCCTTTCTTCTTTAGGCCAAGCATTTTATATGTCCAATTCCTTGTGTCCATTCTATATGCCTATACATCCATTCAATGTGTCCAATTCTCAGAAGCATGGTTTCAAATCCTTTCACTACTTACTTGTTTTCCCCTAAGGTCTTTCATTTTCTCTTTGTGGTGATTGATTTACATCAGCCATATTTCTCCTACAAATGGAGATAATTTTTTTATCCTTTTCTCATTTTGAATAGTAAACAGATCATTTAAATAAATTGGATTGGAGTTGTTTTGATTGCATTCAATGTTTTCTCATCTTTATCGTATCTTTCAATGTGGTGGTAATTTTGTCCTTTGTTTTAATTAGTAGGTGATTTCACTGAAAAAGCCAATCCATAAGTGATTCCCACATCAGAAATGAGTAATTTCATGTCTGTTAATATACAATAAATTTTATTCCTTCTGATATGCGTCCATGCTGGTCAATTCCAATCTATTCTAATTCTTAAACAAATACTCATAATATGCAGGCATGAGGCTTCTAAGTCATCTGCAAGTCTTTGTTTCTTTCATTTCTAATTCTCAAATCATTTTTTTCAACATTTTTTTTGGTTCTCCCCTGTGTTCATCTTCTTAGGGAAGGAAATTGAGTATCAAAGTATTTACTTGCTTAGTTTGGAGTTATGTTTTTTATATCCTTCAAATTTTGTTACATTTTCAGTGACAGTTGTTAGAGCACAATCTGAATCTTCCTAATGGACTCTTTTCTTCTTTGTTCCTCATGGCTACTTTGAGGGAAAGTACTTGAACATTACATGAACTGAGTTGTCTCCTTGTGGTACACACAAAGAATGAAAAGTTTTTCTTTGCTTCACAAGAACTTTCAAGTCACCCTTGACCTTGACTGGAATGAATCCATTCCAGTATTCATCTTAATATTGATAAGACACAAGTTTCTCAACGGTTATACATTTGAACCTCAAGGTCTGTTGGGTCTACCAGGCATAAAGAACTCAAAGTATTTAAGAAATTGACCAAATCACTCTTCAATGAATTTCAATGGTTCCCTATTATGCCAAGGATCAAATACAAACTCCTCTGTTTGGAATTTAAAATTCATTTTTGCCTGACTTTAGGGTTTTCAGGGTTATTTGCGTTACTCTTTTTTACACACTATTCTAACAAAACTAACCTTTTTTTTTTATTTTTCACATAGAATATCTTGGATCTCTGTATCTTTGTACAAACTGCCTAATTACTTAGAATGCACTCCCTTATTTTCTGTACTTCTAATAAACCCTAGTTTCTTTTTTTCTTTTTTTCTTTTTTTTTTTTTTTTTTTTTTTTTTTTTTTTTTTTTGCTGAGGCAATTGAAGTTAAGTATTTTGCCCAGGGTCATATAGTTAGAAAGTATTAAGTGTTCAAGGTCAAATTTAAACTCAGGTCCTCCTGACTTCAGGGCTGGTGCTCTATCCACTGTGAGCCTTTTCTGACTCACTTATATTCTGACTTAGTTTTACTACTCCTCCAAAATAAATTTGTATTTATTTTATATGAATTTATCTGTGTATACACACCATGACATTCAGAATGTAAGCTCTTTGATGACAATAATTATTTCATTTTTATATGCATATATATATACATATATGTCTGTATTCATAAATACATAAACAAAATTTAGACAATTTGTCTTAAGTACTTAGATACTTTATCTTAAGTACCTAACTTAATGCACAGTGATTACTTAATAAATGGAGGTCAATCAATTAATATTCTACAGAAATAAATTATAATTTATTCTCGCCAATATGTCTAAAATACAACAACCCATCATAATATAGAAATCTTGCATAGAGTTCCAAAGTCCAACACATTACCAATTCCACATAGACATGCACATACATACACACACACACACACACACACACACACACACTAGTAGAGAGTAAGAGTACAAGGACAGAAAATGCAAAGATAAAATATAACATTCAAGGATATCACTATAGGAAACTAACCCAAGTGCTTCAAAATTCAAGTCACAATATTAGCATCTTTGTGGGTCAAATGTCAGAAAGATTATTGGCAATGGAATGAACATCAACATGTAGACTTTGTACAAAATTCAATATTTTTATTTGTGCTCATAAGGAAATAGTCATCTTGTCTGGGTTTAGGATTCCCAGAGTAGCCAATCTATTCAATAAGAATCCTCTTACATTCTGAACTCTGGGTGGTATATAATTTAGGAGTCCCTCTTGTAGATCTGATTTCTTTGACTATCCTATATATGGAATTTTTAAAAAGATATTTAAAATGTTTCAGAGTCTATCCCACAAAGTCCATGCAGCATGTTTCTGAGCCAATTTCCTTCCTAAAGCCAAATAAATTGTTTCTGAGAAATTTAATCAAAGAAGATTCTTTGATAAAAATAATCATGAAGGGCAATAATTTAGAAGCTGGTGAGCATGTTAAAGCATGAACAGAGTAGAAAGAACAGATGGACTTGGAAAGAGCAAATGTGTGATGTGAAACAACGCCTTAAATTGATCTTTGTTTAAACATTCATAAAATGGTAATAATAATATTTAGCATTCTCCTTCCTCATCCCCTTCTTGTCTTTTTTTTTCTTTCTCTTTCTCTTCCTCTTCATCTGTATTCTTTATCTCCATTTTAGTTGGTAACTTATCCCACTATTAATTCAAGATCAAGGCCAATTTCTTATCTGAACTTTTTAATCTGCAGGGCTGAATACAATAAATGTCTGATAATTATTTCCCCTATTACTTGGTGTCTTATTATTTTAAAAGATGTGATGTCACCAAAGGCATGTGATATTGGAATATGTCTGTTTATTCAAGGGCAACTTTCATGATGTAAATTTTACAAAATACTTTTTTAAAGTAGCTGTTCATATAACCTAAAAGACATACAAAAGGAGCAGGTATATATGGGTCAAGAAATGTCCCACTAGAAGAAGGACCCAAACCAGTGAAATCACAGCGCCATTGATGTCATAGAGCATATAATAGTGTTCCATTTCAAGTGTGCCAACAGTAAATGAGAAATTTCTTTTTCTTTCTCCCTCAATAAAACAGTACACTTCTTTTTCAGCCTAGAGAGAAGGATAGCAGTAAGTGTGCTTTTTGGAACTATTCAAGTAATACAATGAATGGCAGCTGGTCTACAGAAGGCTGTGAACTGATGCATTCCAACTCCACTCATACTTCATGTAAATGTAATCATCTGACACATTTTGCCATTCTGATGTCTTCAGGTGCTTCTATTGTAAGTGCATTTGGGAGTTTTATCAGTTAGTATCAACAAGATATGACTTGTAGGAGGTTGGGGGGGTTTTGAGTGTTTCTAAAGAGAATATATCTGATTTCATCTGCCCTCTCTTCCTTTGGAAAATTTACCATGCAAATTCTACAGAACAAAAATAACCTTGTATTTAAACCTATGCATTCCTAGATCTTTATGTCCAGGATGTATTTCATCAATAATGTAATAACATACCAAATTTCTTTGTTTTGAATGCCAGTCATATGTTACTTACCCTAACTTAGTAAATACTGCATTATACTAGATGTCTATATCTTGATATTTTGTGACAGAACTAGAGTTTTTATTACTCTGGCAAAAATTTATCATTAAGGTAATATGATCAATTATTTGCATATGTAGGTGTGTATGTACGTGTATACATATGCATTTAAATGTGTATATATGCATATGTACATATAAAAAAACACACAAACATACACGTGTATGTAACAATGGATAAGAGGACTGCATCTAGAGTCAGGAAGACCTAAGTTCTACCTCAGCTGCTTACTACCTGTTTGACCCAGCTCAAGTTACTTAACCACTCTCTGCCCCAATTTTCCCATATATAAAATGGAGATAATTATTGTAGAATAAAATAAGGTAATATTTTATTAAAGCACTTTGTAAATCCTAAAGTCCTATATAAATGCTGGCTGTTATTGGCTATTTTTATTTAAATGCCTCTGAAACACTAATTTATGTACAAATAAATATGTACATAATTATATACATATCTTTGCACACACTAATTGTGTTATATTATTGCACATATCTCCATACACACGGAGAAAGAAGGAACAGATAGAAGGGGAAAGAAAAGGAGAGAAGAAAAGAGACAGGGGCATGCTGTGTGACGTAGAGTTATAAAGACTAGAGTTCAAGTCCTGTATTTGCCATTTAGAAACTTAAATGAGCATAATCAAATCACTTGACTTCTCAAGACTTTAAGGAATACTTTCCCAGACAGTTACAGATGATTTATTGGTTTCTAAGAAGGCAGGGAGTTTCTATACAGTGAACTCCTCCATATCCATGAAATTGCTACTTTGGTGGTCCCAAAATTCAACTGTAGGTATGGAAGTGAATATATATGCACTCAATAGTACTCTCTGATACACAGATAAATATTCATCAAAGTTGTTTGTTGTTGTTGTTTTACATATCACAATTTGTATCATAACTTAAATTAGGATAGAGGGATATCTCTGTAAATATTTGGAGTTTACATTTGGATAAGACCAACTAAATCTTTCCCAAAGTTATGTGCAGGCAAATATTTCAAAGGTTCTTTTTGTTAGATACCAAGTATCCATAGCAACTTTTGGGATATATTTCTCTAATTACAAAAAAAAAATAAGCCAATTTCAAAGTCTTTGAGCTATATTAATTTTATTTAATATTCTGTATATTTAGTATCACTAATAACTTTATTCATCATGTTTTGAATGAATCACTGCTTGGTTTAAAAAAGTTTTTGTAACATTTTGTGAAGTTCATTAAATTAGCATCATCCTAGATATTTATTATAAATTGTTTTAGAATTATAAATAAGTTATTAAAATACTAGCTGGCATCATATAGCTCTTGATTTACATTGTACTTTATACAAGTTATTTCATTTGATGTTCTTAACCACCTTGTCAGATGAGTGGTATTATTTTATAGATGAGGAAAATAATGTTGAGGAAGATAAGTGAATTTCAGGGTCTCATAACAAAGTGTTAGTTGGATTTGAATCGAGTACTTCTTAACTCCAAATCCAGTGTTCTATCTATTGTGCCACCAAATGATGATAAAGATATTTTAAAATCATTAATTCATATCATAGGCAACAAAAATCTAGACATTTTTCTTGCAGCTTAAGTCCTATGTGATTTATAACTGATTTCTACCATATCAAAAATACCAAAAATATTAAATCAATGTCTATTTTCCACCTCCTGATCATCTTGATTAAGGTTTCATTTTAAAAGGAGATTTATTGTAGGATGAGAGTCCAATGACAAGCTATTTGGTTAGTCTCTTAAGAGTTTTCTTATTTTTGGTCCTCAGGGTATTAAAGATTACAATATTCTAACAAGAATTACTCAACTTGGAATAATCATTTCGTTGGTTTGCCTTGCCATGTGCATTTTCACCTTCTGGTTTTTTAGTGAAATTCAGAGCACAAGGACCACCATTCACAAGAATCTTTGCTGCAGTCTCTTTCTGGCAGAACTTGTTTTTCTGGTTGGAATTAATACAAATAGTAATAAGGTAAGTCTTTGGTATTTTCTGACTGTTTTTAACTTCCTACTAGCTATTGGCTATCCCCATGAAACAACTATAAAATATGATTTTCCCTCAACTGACCCTTTCCTTGATACCATAACTCTTTTCAAAAATCAGAATAAAATGAAGGGAGAAAACTAAAATTTGGTTTTCTTGGTATAATTTCTCAACTGATTATTATTTACTTATTTAGCAAAAATCCCATCAGAGTTGGTCATCTTTGTAATGTCTGTATACAAAAGAAAGCACCTTAACTCATAGGGATAAGACTGAAGGACACTCAAAACTCATAGGGATAAGACTGAAGGACACTCAAAAGTCAAGTAGTTTGACCTTATTATATAGATGAAAAAACTGAATTCCAGGGACATTAATTTTTGACATAAAAATTCATTTTAATTTTTGTAAAACACATTCCATACAATAGATCTGAGCATAGCAATACAAGTGCTATAATCCCCATTTTACAATTGAAGAAATTGAGGCTTTGAATTCTTAGCCAGAATCACATGGCTAGTACAGAGATGGATAGACAAGACATAGATTCTAGATACATACATACATATATACAAAGATGATAAATACATGGATATATAGTTGTGGCACCATTAGCATTCAAGTCTTTGGGAAACTCAAGAAATAAAAGTAGCATTTATAGGAAAAATACAATACAAGTTGATGAGAACTTTTTTAGTTTCCACATGTCAAATTGCCTTCCCCTTTTTGGACCTAAAATCCCCCAGGAACAATTCATCTTCTAATTTCTTTTTAACTCAAGCAACACAAGTATTTCTTGAGTGTAAAGTAAAATCCACAAAAAATCCAAAATCCATCTATCTCCACCTTCCATTTGACAAATATGAAAATCTCAGAGGTCAAATGACTTTCACAGCATCACACAGTTAGGAAATGACAAAGCTAGCATCTGAACACAAGACTATCAGAGTTAAATTTTATCAGCTATTATGAAATGCCATTAAGTGATTCCTTAAAATCTCTTACAATAATCTTGTTGACATGATGAAGAATTATGGGTTAGGGTATAGTTTGTCAGATTTAGAACATGCCAAAAGATTGACTCTAAAGAATAGTTATTAAGGGGTTAATGTCAATATGAAGAGAGGTTTCTAATGGAGTACTCTCATGGGTGTCTCTTAAGTCTTGTTATTAAAATTTTTGTCAGTGACGTGAGTAAAAGAATAAGTAATATATCAAGTTGTCTAATGATGGAAAGCTAGAAGAAGTAACAACATTGAATGATAAAAGATCCAAAAAGATCTTGACAGTTTAAAATGATGGGTCACACATCTCTCTACAAAGAATACAGATATTGGAAAGGAGTGTGAACTGTGACATTTGAAAATGGACTGAAGAACTAGGATTGATTGATTCTGAGAAGAGAAGATTCA
Source organism: Antechinus flavipes (assembly GCF_016432865.1). NCBI lineage: Eukaryota > Metazoa > Chordata > Mammalia > Dasyuromorphia > Dasyuridae > Antechinus > Antechinus flavipes. The sequence continues at coordinate 436,195,746 of NC_067401.1, read as the reverse complement.
GTGGCTATGTAATTGCTGCCTTCAAGAATATGGAGAGTGAACTTGGGAAAAGGAATAGATCATTCAGCCTCAGAGGAAAGAATAATAAGCTATGGGTTGAAGTCGCAAAGAGGCAAAATTCAGTTCAATGAAAGAAGGGAAAATAAACAAAAACAAAAACAAAACTTCCTAACAGAATTTTACAAAAATGGGATTGCTGATTTGACAAGTAGTGAATTTCCTTCACTAGCCTTCTCAAGCAAAGGCTGAATGACCACTTGTGAAAGATTTTATAAAAGTTATCATTAAGGTCAGAGATTGTACTTGGTAATCTCTGATGTCCTTAAGCTGGAGAGTCTATGATATGGCCAACCCAAAACATCGGAACTCTATTAAAATCTATGTGATTTTAGGCAAGCCATTCCAACTCCTTGAGCTTCAATTTCCTCACCTGTAAAATGAGGTCATTTAACTAGTTGGACAGGGCAATATGAACACCTTGGTTTAAAATCCACCTCAGACAAGTAATAGTGCTATGACCCTGGGCACATAGCTTCAGTAATATGAGCCTCAGTGGCTCATCTTTAAAGTAGAAAATAGAATGTCATATTCCCAATAGGGTTATTTGGGGAATCAAATGAGAAAATGTAGTCAAGTATTCTACAAATTTTACAGAGATATATAAATATTAATTACAGTGATGACATATGATCCTAGTCAAGTATCTTAACCTCTTAGTGAACTAAGCCAGTCTCCAAGACTATGAATTAATTGCTGATCTATATTGTTAAAGGGAGTTCTCTTATCTGGGAATTTTCTATAATAATGAAATTGCAGGTTCAGGTCCTATACCAATAATGAAGATCAGCAGCACCAATGTCTCCTTTAAGATAGTTCCAAGGCTAAACCTTTGATCTTTGAATATTTTTACAAGGTTCAAGCACTTTCCTAACTACTAATTTTTTGTTCACATTTATTTATTTTATTTTTAGTTTATGGATTAAAACATTTCTAACTTTTAAATTCACACAATCATGCTGCCAACTGGCATAATGAGGCAATAGGGAAAGATATACTTTACAATCCTAGTGAAAATTTGTTCACGACTTCCTTTCTTTGGTTGATTTCTAGCTCTTCTGTTCAATCATTGCTGGATTGCTACATTATTTCTTTCTAGCTGCCTTTGCATGGATGTGCATCGAAGGCATCCATCTCTATCTCATTGTCGTGGGTGTCATCTACAACAAGGGATTCTTACACAAGAATTTTTATATCTTTGGCTACCTCAGTCCAGCCGTGGTGGTTGGATTTTCAGCAGCCCTAGGATATAGATACTATGGGACGACAAAAGTGTAAGTGATTGCTATTTCATATAAGTGTTTGTTATCATCATAGTCCTGCTTGTGAGTGGGGGGATGACTGATAATTTCCCTTTGCTTACTCACATTCAACATATTTACAACCATAAGTCAGCTCTAGAAATATGTTCTGGTAAACCCAGCAATAGCTGGAATGCTGGCAAACCTTTCTAAGTATGTCTACAATTATAAATGTTGTATGTTATTCACTTTTGTTTTTCTTAGGATAGGTACTAGACCTATGGGGTTTTTTTAAGGAACTTCTAAGAACAACAACTCCTTCTACCAATCATTCAATCCATCCATAAACATTTTTAAGCACCTACTATCTGCCATTCATCAGGGATCCAAAAAGAGACAAAAACAGACCCTACGCAAGAGTTTACAGTCTAAGAAGGGAACAACATGCAAACAAATATAATACAAAACAAACTATATACAGGATACATAGGGAATGATTAAAAGATGGAAGGCACAGGAATTAAGAAGGACTGGGGAAGACTTCCTAGAGAAAATGGGATTTTATTTAGGATTTAAAGGAAGCCAGGAAGGTCAGAACGTAGGAGGAAAAGCATTCCAGATATGGGGAAAGAGCCAAAGATAATGATCAGAGCTGAGAAATAAAGTGGCTTGTGCCCAGAACAGGGAAGGCAGACTGACTAGATGGAAGAGTAAGATATAAAAAGACTGGAAAGAAAAGTGGGAGGGCACTGGGTTTGAATGACAAAGCATTTTGTATTTGCTCCTGGAAGCAAGTGGAAACCATTGTAATTTATTGGTTAATAGTATAGGTTAGGACCTTAGGACCTGCTTGGCAACTTAGGATCCTTCCTATACTCAAGGCTACTTATCTAATTTTTATATCATACTACTTTCCTGAAAAAGTTTATCAGGACTTGTAGGAAGTACCAAGTATGTATATTTTTCAATGTCATACAGCATAAAATATAAGAAGCACAAAAATCTTGATCTATATAATCTATATCTATTTTTATTTTATTTTTGCTTTTCAGATGTTGGCTCAGCACAGAAAATAACTTTATTTGGAGCTTTATAGGACCGGCATGTCTCATCATTCTTGTATGTGTATTTTATTTCTTTTTTTTAAATATGAGTAATCACAAGTTTCTTAATAATTACTATCATTATCCTCAGGACAGTCATGTGTAAAAACAAAAGAAAAACAAGCATATTTCTGATCATTACTTATCATTCTGTCTTTTAAAGCTGCTAGTCAGAAAAAAAAAAAAGATATTTGACAAAGGTCATTTCATTTTATTTTTTTTCCTTTCTGTCTTTTGAAGGGAATGGAATAGACAAGAGGGAATTATTTCTAGTTTATAAGGAAAAGCATTTTCCTGCTGTGGTATCTCAGCATTATTCAGGAAGAAATGGCTACAGGGAGTGTGCCAACTGACTGGTAATCTGGCATTTGGGATGTTACGTTACTTAATCTTTTATTGATGATCGGTCATCTCTGAAGATTAGACTGTCATCTCAACAGTTTTATCATTCCTATGTACCCTGTCATCATAAAAGCTATTTTATACTAAATTGCAACGTCAGAGACAAGAACCCGCTATTTCTCATGGGTAGACAAGTCATCTATTGATAGGCCTATTTCAGTTGGAAAAAGAGCCTTTTAATTCTTATTGGAAGTGGTTTCCAACCTGCAAATTTGGCAGGTATTATGTGTTCCATTCTAAATAAAGACATTTTATGTGTCTCAAGAGCATTTCTAAGTGCTAGAAGTTTTCAGCTTCCATTCTGACTATAATAGTCTGACAATGTATGTGGGAAGTCTGACAATAATTAGGAAATGGAATGATCATCAGGGAAGGCACAGTGGAAACACCTTTGGACAACTTTGGTCCATGTCTTCTGAAGTGATGGCTCTCTTATTGAATTCCTTTCTCACTCCCTCCACCCCTGTACCTTTCCATTTTAAGGGGAGAGGGATATGGGTAAGAAATAAGATGATAGTGAAATGCTTTATAATTAGGATTTTTTTTTAAATGCAGCAAATATCACTTCTCAAAAGTGGCTATGTGACCAGAAGTTCTACCTGACATTTGGATGGGGGTGACGGACAAGAAGACAGGGAAGGGAGATTGTCTAGACCTGTGATTTCACTAGTTTAGAGGAATCCTGATGTGGAAATTCCCCTCCTCACTGAAAATCAGGAAGTCTTCCGCAAATAACAGTCTGAGAGATTTCCTGGGGCATTAAGATTATTAAATTATTTTAGCAATAGAATGGGATTTAAAGGCAGACAGGACCTTACAGACCATTTAATTCAATGATCTCATCTTATACTTATTCGATGAAGGACCAAAAAAGCTCAAGATCTTACAAGCTACAAATAGCAGAAACAGGTCTTCTTACTCTAGATCCAGTTCTTCGGTTAACACACACTGCCTCCCTTGCCTAGACTCACACAACTCGCTTTTTGTCAGAGGTACAAGTTTCTCTTAACTATCATACCATTCTCTTAGTACAGTGCCTGAAACATAGGCACTTAATACTTTTTGACTGAAGGATTCTCATGGCCCTTTTTAGTTCAAATGAAGCTCATAGTACCCTTCTCAGAACAGGGTTTTATCACCTATGCTCATAATTGAAAAAAATACTCAAATTCAGTTAGAATTTGGTGAAAACTAAGATGTTGTTTTCCTCAAATTCATAGACCCTCTAAAATCTATCTACAGATTTCTAAGAATCTATATACTTGTATATGTATAATTTACAATTATATACTTATATGCTTTCAAATACTCAAATGGAAAGATTTTTTTTATTTGAAAATTGAGTTCTAAATCTTTAAAGGTTTAAAAGCTTCTGTTTGATTCTTCAAATACTCAGTCTGTGTAACTTATCCATTTCTCCCTCCATAAATTAGCCACAGAGGGTCGCCTCAAGGCACTATGGGCTTTCCTTGATTTCAAAAAACATCAGTGGATCATATAGTCTGCCCATCATCCATTTTGCTATATGATCAACCTCCCTTTTTTCTTACTCATTACCCTTTTTAATACTTCCTATTCCAGTTACACTTTGCTATTCTTTGATTTTAACTGTTGCAAGAATTTTGTTTTGTTTTAGGTTTTTTGGAAGAGCTAAGTAAACCTTGAAAGTACTCACCCTAAACATTATTCCAGAGCTTAATTTAAAGTGGGGGCAAAAAGGGAAATTGATAAAAAGAGCAGGATCAAATAAATATTTTTTTTAATTTAAAGACTTTTTAAAAAATATTTTAAAAGAAATGAATAAGAATGGAGCTTCTTAAAAGAAAAAGTAATGTCATTCTTCAGTGAACCCTAACAGGCAAGGTAACCCTAAGATTTAAATCAGTCATTGCTGACATTATTCAAATTTGTGTTTTGTCCCCAAACTAAGGGATGGATGCCATGGACTTCATAGCATTTGTTCATCATATGTAAAGGAACTTACACTACTACTGAACTCTCTATCAAATGACTATCATCATTTCTCTATAGAGTTTTCATTCTCTCTAAATAAGAAGAAACAAACTTTGTAAATGGGTCTTACTGACTCTTATGAATGAATCCCTATGATATTTGTGTTTGGGGATTAAAAAATAAAATGTTTTTGAAACATTCAATAGAATGACAAAAAACAAAGTTAATTTGTACTGATGGCTTCTGGACCTCAAAGTCTTTCCTTCCTACCCAGCCACCCCCCAAACATTCAACCTTTCTTTAATCCACTTCAGTCACTATACTCAAACTACTCCCATGTTTCCCATCTGGAATCTAAGCTCTATTCTCCTTTGATTTCTTGAATGGTAACCCTGCTTCCTGAGGTGTTTGTTCATTAATATGAAGGATCTCTCAATTCTGAAGTGTAAACCAGTGGCCCAGTTGATCCTATCTGAGAATGATGCCTTTTGTCATTTTAAGATTGCAACCAGACATGAAAAGAAGTGGGTCATGCATTTGAAAGATGGAGTAGTACAAGAAAGAGGTTTGTAAATCTTTGTAAAGCAAGCTGCAAACTGAAGATAATTTACACAATTTATTTCTCCCTTCTCATATTTCTAATCTTTATTACTGAAACAATTTTAACTATACTGCCGATTAGATCAAAGTATAGAAGTGTGAAGAAATAGTTTATGAAAATGATTTAATTTTTAAAAAGAAACTGAAGTTTCTCATGGATGTTTTTAGCACTGAAGAACAGTATTTGCTTGACTAAGACAAACACTAATTAAGTGTTGGCCAAAAAAGGCTGTCTATTAAAAAAAATTAAGCATTTTTTTAATTCATCACCTTTGCAATTGAACAGTTGTATGTATGATCATCCTTATCCCTCTTTTAACTCTTGATCTTGCAATTCCTTACATATACTTCTCACAAAGTCTGGATTCTTTTGAATCTTTTTACCATTCTGAGTATGTTGAGATCTAGCTAATTTATAATCTTAAAACCCTAACATGTCAGCATTTGGATTTGTCTCAAATATATCAGTGTATCTGGTCTCTCTCCAATAATACAGATCTTGGCCTAAATGTGTCTGTCCATTCCCAGTGTCTCTAACTCTGTCTTTGTTTCAAGTATATGGCAGTCTATTCA